>NW_022163345.1:0-100725 GCF_008728515.1 Papio anubis | reverse complement strand
CTTTCTTTTTATTCCAAAGGTTGGAAACCCTCTTTTTGTAGAATCCATGAAGGATCATTTGGGTGCCCATTGAGGCCTATATTGAAGAAGCGAATATCCCTCGCCTAAAAACCAGAAGGAAGCTATCTGTGAAAATGCTTTGTGATACGTGGATTCTTCTCACAGAGTTAGACCTTTCTTTTGATTCAGCAGGTTGAAAACACAGGTTGGATTTGTGTTCCTGACCAAATCTCATGTCAAATTGGAGGAAGTTCTTGATGAGAGGAGACTGGATCTTGGGGGCAAACTTACTCTTTGCTGTTCTTATGATAGTGACTGAATTATCATGAGATCCCATGCATGGTTTAAAGATGTGTTGCACTTCTCACTTTGCATTCTCTCTTTCCTGCCACCATGTGAAGTAGGTCTTTGCTTTCCCTTCAACTGCAGCCGTGATTGTAAATTTCCTGAGTCTTCTCAGTTATGCTTCCCATTAAGTCTGTGGAATTGGGAGTCAATTATCCCCCTTTTCTTTGTAAACTAGCCAGTCTCAGGTAGTTCTTTATAGGACTAGATACTATTCAAGGTACTATACAAGTATTTTGTATCTAGATACTCTACAAGATGACCATCCACAAGGCACACAGTTATCTGATTCATCAAGATCAATGTGAAGGAAATAAACTTAAGGCAGCTAAAGAGAAGAATACAAGGGGAACCCCTTCAGGGTAACAGTGGACCTCTTACAGAAATCTCACAAGTCAGAAGAGGTTGTAGGCATATTTTCAGAATCCTTAAAAATAATTTCAACCGAATATTTTTAACTTATCAAACAAGCCCCATAAGCAAAAGAGAAATACAATTCTTCTCAGACAAGCAAACACTGATGGAATTCATTACCACTAGACCAGCCTTGAAAGACATCCAGGAAAGCGTGTTAAACATGGAATAAGAAAATGACATCTGTTACCACAAAAACACAATTAAGCACATATCCAGACATTGTAAAGCAACTACATCA
Organism: Papio anubis; assembly: GCF_008728515.1. Classification (NCBI taxonomy): domain Eukaryota; kingdom Metazoa; phylum Chordata; class Mammalia; order Primates; family Cercopithecidae; genus Papio; species Papio anubis. The sequence continues at coordinate 99,725 of NW_022163345.1, read as the reverse complement.
TCAAGTCTTCATAGCAGCAAGCTAACAACATAACAAGATCAAAATCTCACATATCAATAGTAGCCCTGGATATAAATTTGCTAAACATCCTACTTATAAGACATAGAGTGGAAAGAGGAATAAAAAGACAAAGCCACACCATCTGCCCTTTTCAACAGACCCATCTCACATATAATGACACCCAAAGGCATATAAAGTCAAAGGATTAAGAAAGACTGATCTTGCAAACAGAAAACAACAAAATCAGGAATCACTATTTTTATATTAAAAAAAAAAACAAAACTGGTGCCTTTGTCTCAAAAATGGAGCATACCTAAAAGTAATAAGAGCCATCCATAAAAAACTCACAGCCAAAGTTATGCTGAATGAGAAAAAGCTTGAACCATTGCCATTAACTGGAACAAGACAAGCATGTCCCTAGCACTGGAAATTCTAGCTGGAGCAATCAGGCAAGGGAAAGAAATAAGAAAAGGCACCCAATAAGAAAAGAAGAACTCAAACTATCTCTCTTCACAAACAATATGACTTTACACTTTCACCTTAAAATCTCCATCAAACATTTCTATAAATGATAAATAGCTTCAGTAAGGGGTAAGGACACAAAATCAATGTAAACAATCAATAACATTTCTATACATAAATAACATTCAAGCTGAGATTCAAATCAATAACACAATCCCATTTATAATAGTCACAAAAATTTGGAAATACCTAGGAATACAGCTAACCAAGGAGAGAAGATGTAAGAAATCTCTACAAAGAGAACTACTAATAACTACTGAAAGATATCAGAGACAATACTTATAAACTAAAAAAATTTCATGCTCATGAATTAGAGGAATAAATATTATTTACATGGCTACATTGCCCAACACAATTTACAGGTTTATATTATTTCTATCAAACTAACATCATTATTTACAATTTTTTTAAGTATCTAAAATTTATATGAAAAAAGAGCCCAAATAGTCAAAGCAATCCTACGCAAAAAGAGTAAACTGAGAGGTTTAACATTACCCAACTTCAAACTAAACTATAAGTCTACACTATCCAAGACATCATAGTAGTGGTATAAAAACAGACACATCGACCAATGAAAAAGAATAGAGAACACAGAAATAAAGTTACACACCTACAACCATATGATCTCTGTCGAAGCTAACAAAAGCAAGTGTTATTTAATAGATGATGCTGGGATAATTCAGTGGCCATATGCAGAAGAATAAAATTGGATTGCTATATTCTACCATATACAATAATTAATGCAAATTGGATTAAGATTTAAATATAAGACTTTAAGCTACAAAATTCCTAGAAAAGAAAAAATGTAGAAAACACTCTTCTGAACATTGACCTTCACAAGCAACTTTTGGCAAAATCAAGAAAAACAAAAATTGACAAGTGGGGTCTAGTTAAACTAAAATGCTTCTCCCCAGCAAAAGAAACTGCCAACAGAGTAAACGACCTACAGAGTTGGAGAAAATATTGTCAAACTATACATCTGATTATGGTCTAATATTCAAAATCTATAAGGAACTTACAAAATTCAACAAACCAAAACAACTCTATTAAAAATGAATAAAGGACATAAACAGGCTCTTCTCCAAAGAACATATATAAGTGCCCAACAAACATATGAAAAAATGCTCATCATCACTGTCATCAAAGAATTGCAAATCAAAAACACAATGAGATGCCATCTTACATCAGTCAGAATGGCTATGATTAAAAAGTCAAAAATAACAAGCTGATGAGACTGCAGAATAAAAGGGAACACCTATTCACTGTTAATTTTAATGTGAATTATTTCAGTCAGCCTGGAAATCAGTTTGGAAGTGTCTGAAAGGGCAGGGCTACCATTTGACCCAGTGATCCCGTTATTGGGTGTATATTCATATAAAAATAGGATTCTACCAAAACAAAACAAAAAAAAGAAAAAACAGACTTGTATGTTCACTGAAGCACTATTCACAATAGCAAAGACATGCAATCAACTTAGATGTCCATCTTTGGTGGACTGGATACAGCAAATGTGGTATATATACATCATGGATTACTCTGCAGTCACATAAAATAAATAAATCATGTCTTTTGCAGTAGCATGGGTTCAGCTGAAGGCAGTAATTCTATGTGAATTTACTCAGGAATAGAAAACCAATAGCATATTCTCCCTTATAGGTTGGATCTAAGCATTGCATACATCAGGACATAAATATTGGTCAATAGACATCATAGACTACTAGAATAGGGAGGAAGGGAGAGGGGCATGGGTTGAAAAACTAACCATTCATTATTACACTCACTATCTGGTTGACAGGAATCACAACCCAAACCTTAGCATTGTGCAATAAACCCATGTAAAAAGCCTGCGCATGTACACCTTGTATCTAAAATAGAAGTTAAAATCACTAAAAAGTTTGAATTTCATCAGTTTTTCTAAAAATTTGCCAGAGTGATTTTAAACATTATAGTTATGTATACTAAAACTACAATGTAGATGCTAAAAATTTCTGTATTTATGTAAAATTAATCCTGTCTTCATTTTCCTTCAAATTCACATAAAACCTACCTAGAAACCTTTTAAAAACTTCTGCCTTCCATCTTTTAAATGTTACGAGTTTAACTGTCCAAATCTCTAGCTATTTCCATATACTCTAATGCTCTGCTTACTTGCCTTTCTTCAAAAACTCATTCGTTGCCTCCCTTTTCCTAATTCCTTCATTAATGACAATCCTGTAATGGTAATGATGGTGACGATGATGCCAATAATGAAAATAACTATTATTTTGGCAGTATGCTATAACAATAATTATAGGTTATGTATTATCAAAAAGCTGATTACATAAAATTTCTGTTAGTTCTCACAGCATAGTAATTCTATAAAGCAGTATGAATATCATAACCATTTTACAGATGTTGAAATGAGGCCTAGAAAGGACAAGCAACTTGACCAATATGACTCAAATATAAAATTGATATGATGGAGTTCACATGCAAGCAAACTAGTTCTAGAACTTGGCATCTTAATCCTTATTCTATTCTGCCTCCCAGAGGTAGAAAACATCCTAGTCTTTTTTATTTTCTTTTTTTGTATCTGCATGTTTCTGAACTTTCAGATCACACAATGGGCTATTATCAAATGTGTATAAAATCCAAATATATAGGTACAAATAAGCTGTGTTTAATTTTTTAATCTTTTTCATTGATAAGCAAAAATAGTACAGTTGGATCTCTATTCATGGATTCAACATACATGAATTCAAACTACAACAAACCAAAAATATGTTTTAAAAAATACATCTGTATTGAACATTTAAAGATTCTTTTTTCTTGTCATTATTTTGTAAACATTACAGTAAAATAATTATTTACATAGCATTTATGTTGTATCATGTATTGCATATAACCTAAAGAAAATATAAAATTTGTGAGAGGAGGTGGATAGGATATATAAAAATACTATGCCATTTTATATCAAGGACTAGAGCATCTGAGAATTTTGTTACTTGACGTGGTCTAGAAACCAATCTTGCATGAATTCTGAGAGACAACTTTATATATTTATGGTATACACATTTTGAAGTATGCATACATTGTATGTCATTGTATACATTAGGTATAAATACATTATATATTAATAATTTGAATATAAATTTAATATAAGCTATTTAACATATGTATTACCCCACATACATATCTTTTTCTGTGGTGAGAACAATAAAAATCTACTTTCTTAGCAATTATCAAGTATACATTATAGTTTGTTAACTGTATTAACCATGATGTGCAATTGATTTGAAATTTTTCTTCTGTCTAGCGAAGCTGGTGTGTCCTGTGACCACCATCCCTTCAATTCCCCCAACCCTCATCCTCTGGCAACCACCATTCCATTTTCCATTTCTACGAGTTTGGCTGTTTTATATTCCATACATAAATGACATGATGCAGTATTCATCTCTCTGTGTCTGGTTTATTTCACTTAACATAATGTCCTTCAGGTTCATTCATGTTGTCCCACATCACAGGATTTTCTTTTGTTTAAGATTAAATAATTTTCCATTGTGTACATTTATCACATTTTAAATACATTTATCTGTTGTGCTCTTAGGTTAATCTTACATCTTGGCTTTTGTGAATAATGCTGTAATGAAGATGAGAGCATGCAAATATATTTTTGACAAAATGATTTCTCATTCTTTAAATATATACCCAAGAGTGGAATTGGCGGATCATATGGTAGTCCTGCTTTAATTTTTTGAGAAACCCAGATACTGTATTCAATAATGGCAATACTAGCTTACACTTTCACAGAAAGTGTACCCCTTTCTACGTTTCCTTTCCAAAATGTATCTTTCATCTTTTTGATAATTACCCATTCAGACAAATGTGTGGTGGTATCCCATTATGGTTTTAGTTTACTCTCATCTGATGATTATTGAAGTTGAGCTTTTTTATTTTTTCATTTACCTGTTGGCCATGTGTATGTCTTCTTTTGAGAAATGTCTATTCAGGTCCTTTGCCCATTTTTTAAATCAGGCATTTGTTTTCTTCCTGTTGTTTAAATTCCACATATGTATTTGATATTACCCCTTATCAAGTATATAGTTTGCAAATATATTCCCACATCTTATAGGTTGTCTCCTTATTCTGTTAATCATTTTATTATTTGTGCAAAATCTTTTTAGCTTTATTTAATCACATTTGTCTATTTTTGCTCTTATTTCCTGTGCTTTGGGGGTCATGTCTACAAACAGCAATGCCCAGATAAATGTCACAAAGCTTTTCCCCTGTGTTTCTTCTAGCAGCTAGAGAGAAGGGCCAGGTCACCTACAAAGGGAAGCTCATGAAACTAACAGTGGACCTCTAAGCTGAAACCCTACATGGCATGAGAGATTGGGGGCCAATATTCAATATTCTTAAAGAAAATAAATTTCAATCCTGAATTTCCTATCCAGACAAATTAAGCTCCATAAGCAAAGGAGAAAGAAGATCCTTTTCAGACAAGCAAACGCAAAGGGAATTTATTATAACCAGACCTGCCTTATAAGAGTTCCTGAAGGAAGCACTAATATGGAAAGATTATATCCAACCACTACAAAAGCGCACTGAAGTACACAGAGCAGTGACACTGTAAAGCATCCACACAAGCAAGGCTACGAAATAACCAGGTAACATCACGAAGACAGGATCAAATCCACACATTTCAATACTAACATTACATGTAAATGGACTAAATGTCCATAAAAGACACAGAGTAGCGATCTGGATTAACAATCAAGACCCGTTGGTTTGCTGTCTTGAAGAGACACATCTCACGTGCAATTACTCACATATGCTCAAAATAAAGGGATCAAGAAAAATCTACCAAGCAAATGGAAATCCGAAAAAAAAAAAATAGGGGTTGTAATCCTAGTTTTTGACACAACAGACTTTAAAACAAAAATGATTTTTAAAAAAGACAAAGAAGGGCATTATATGATGATGAAGGGTTTAGTTCAACAAGATCTAACTATCCTGAAGTAGGAAGATAATGTCATCTTCAAATAGAGACAACCTAATTTTGGAGTTTGGATGATTTTTGTTTCTCCTGCCTAATTGCTCTGGCTAGGATTTCTAGTGCTCTGTTAAATAAAAGAGAGTGGATATCGTTGTCTTATTCCCAATCTTAGAGAAAAGGTTCTTAATGTCTCACTGTTGAGTGTGATGTTAGCTATGGTCTTGTTATATACAACCTTTACTGTGTTGAGGTACATTACTTTTACATCTAATTTATTGAGAGCATTTTTCATGAAAGAATATAAAATTTAGTCAAATGCCTTTTTTGCATGTATTGAAATGACCATATGATTTTTGTCCATTCAGTTAATGTGGAATATATTATTTATAGATTTGCATATATTGAACCATCTTTGCATTGCAGGGATAAATCCCACTTGATTATGGTGAATGATCCTTTTAACATTTGTATGAATTTTGTTTGCTAGTATTTTATTAAGAATTTTTGCTTCTGTGTTCATCAGGCATGTTGGCCTGTAATGTTATTTTCTTGTAGTGTCCTTGTCTGGCTTTAATATCACAGTAATGCTGTATTTATAAAAAAAAAAAAAGTTTGAAAGTGTTCCCATTAGAAATTTTCTTAAACCTGTGAAAAAAAAAATAAGTGTTACCTCCTTTTCAAGTTTTGGAAGTTTGAGAAATACTGGTATTAGATTTTTTGGTGTTTGATAGTATTCAGCAGTGACACTGTTATCAGGTCCTGGGCTTTTTTTTTTTTTTTTTTTTTTCTTTTTGGATGGGAGACTTTTTATTACCAATCTCTTTACTCAGAACTGATTTGTTCAGCTTTTCTATTTCTTCATGATTTAGTCTTAGAAGGTTGTATGTGTCTAGAAATTTATTGATTTCTTCTAGGTTATACAATTTATTCATTTATAATTGCCCACCATAGTCTCTTGTGAAGAAACCTGTGTAGTTCTATGATATTAGTTGTAATCTTTCGTCTTTCATTTATGATTTTGAGACTAAGATTATTTTTTTTCTCACTCTATGTAAAGGATTGTTATTTTCTTAATCTTAAAAAAAAAAAAAAAAAAAAAAAAAAAGCCTTAGTGTCTTGATCTTTTGTATCATTTTCCCAATCAGCATCATTTCATGAACTTCATTTATTTCTGTTGTAGTCTTTACTATTTCTTTCCTTCTACTAACTATTGGCATAATGTGTTCTTTTTTTAGTTCCTGTGGTGTAACATTAGCTCATTTATTTGAGATCTTTCTTCTTTTTTGATGTAGTGACATAAACTCACTCTTAGAACAGCTTGTGCTACATTCCATATGTTTTGGTACATGGTGATCCATTTTTGTTTGTCTAAGATATTTTAAAATTTTCTTTTATACTTAACTTTGGCTCATTAGTTGCTTAAGTGCATATTGTGTAATTTCCACATATTTGTAAATTTTCTAAAATCCTGTCTGTTATTGATTTCTAGTTTCATACCATTGTGGTAGGAAATGATACTTGGTATTTCACACTGGTATATACTGAAGAGGGTGTATATATACACACACACACACACACACATATATACATGAAGAGGGTATATATATGTATATGTGTTTATCACCCTCTTCATGTATATATATGTATATGTGTGTGTATATATATGTATATGTGGGTGTGTGTGTGTATATATCTATATATATATATATATATATATATCTCGTCTTCAAAATGTCTTAGCATTTTTTTCACTCTGTTTCTTTCTTTACAACTAACCACATTTTAAAAATTCCCAATTTTGTAATCTAAATACCTATATCTTTGTCTTTTTAACTTAGTTTTGTTCCACTCCTTGCCTTGTTTTATGCTTATTTATATCACTGTTTAATATTTCTAGCAGTGACATCTTAATAAGTATCCTCAAATGATTCTACTGTATCAAATTGAAAGTATTATCCTTAGGCTTCAGAAACTTTCCAAAAATTGTTATAACTTTATAAATGACATTTTTTTAAGTTACTGTTTGTTTGTAGGTTTTGCTCTACTCAGTTTTCTGTTTGTTATAGTTGTCCACACCCAATAAGCAATCTTTGATTGGGTGACTAAGTCTCTTTCTGTTCCTAATCAAGTTACATCTGTTCTTTGTAAAACTCATTTATCTCTAATGTAAAACTCATTATCTCTAATGTCCTATTGGAATCATTACAATTTGGAAAGTAGCTTTAGATAGTATTAAAAATGTTAATGCCTGGTGGCAAAAAATTAATAAAATTCCTTCTATAACACTATTGAAATTAAAAAACAAAGTTAAAACTTCCAAATACTTGCAGATAAAGCCGTGTAGTTTCTTTCAAATAGTGGTTCAGGTTTGACAGATCCAGCTTCTTGCCTATGCATTCATTATTTTTAAAGCTGACATTACTGAACGTGCTCTCTGTAAATGCACAGCTTCAGAAGGAAAATCAACATGACAAGAGACAAACATCACCATTAGATTAATATGAGAGGAGTATTGGTTTAAGTAATTCTTGTTTCTGCTAATCTTATTCAGATGAAATGTTCAAATTCCAGCTTTCAAGATTGTAAATTAAAGTTCTGCTAATGAAATTTCCTGTTCCTACTTCCTAACTACTCATTTATTCCCCAAACAATTATGATTAAGACTTCATCTCCACAACTCCACTGAAATTATTTTGTGATTGTCATCAATAACCTTTTTTATTGCCAATCCAGTCGTCATTTCTGCATCTTCACTTTAGTTCATCATTCAGTAGTATTTGATATCATTTATCCCTTCTTCATTCTGAATGAAAACAATGTTTTTTCTCTTTCCTCACTGGATACTTCTTTACAATTTTCTTTTCTTTTCTTTCTAATCTCTAAATGTTGGCATTTCCCAGGGCTTTCATATCTACACTCAATTGCTAGGAAATCACAAGTAGTCCCACAGATTTAAATATCATCTATTAATCTGACTTTCTGCACAACTCCAGAATAACTACATCTACTTAATATTTCTTCTTTAATATGTAATATATGTCAAAATTAACAAGTAAAAACCTTTGTTTTCTTAAATCCTGGTAATTTCCCAGTGTTCTATGTCATGAACATAGCCATTCTTGATGAGTCGCTTTCACGTACCATGTGAAATCAATCAACACTCCCAGGTCTTTGTATCTGGACCATTCTCACAGGCTGTATCACAACCATTTTGGTGTAAACATTTTTTCCCATAATATTTGTGGGGTCCAGAGGCAAGAAGGAAAATGGTGTCTGCACACAGAAACACACACACACACACGCATACACACACACACATACACAATCTATAAATGTAGCTGTAGTCTCAGCCTGAACTGCTTTCCCGTAACAGGATCCATCTGCTTCCTCCTCAGGGATTCTTCTGCAACCAGGGAAACAAAGGAGTTGCTTTCTTTTTTCTCCTAGCTAGGCTCATTGTTTATGAGGCAGCTGGAGTAGAGGCAAAAATATTCTGGGAAAGGGCAGAGATTTCAAAGTTGCGCCTGAATCCCATGATGCCTGGGTCATCACTGGACCATTTCAAACCTAGACTGGAGATCGACAAGGTCAAACTCTCCAGTAAATCAGGACAGGCTGGTTCCCTTTCTCATACCATATATTATTCAACGTTCCTGTCTCTCACACTATACTATACTCAGCACTTCCCAAAACATCACCACACAACCGAAGGGAGAAATGAAGCACCATTTATCTTTGGAACCTACTTACTTAGGCACTCTCTGTAGGTGACCTGATTTCTTTCCTCTCATCATCTACTTGTATTCTCAGTATCACTAAATCCTGTGGCCTGACAAGCAAAGTTCTCATCCAAAGTCCATCTCCAGAACATTTAATTCACTTGATTAGGTACAAATTCAACAAACTTTCTTAATAGAATTCTTAACAATTATAATGACATACCTTTGCATTTTTATTTAATATACTATATAAATTACATTTATATTTGTGTTTCAGTGTTGATATATGTGAAGCACTCCAATACGTGTGGTCCAGGGTAGTACCCCTGTTCTTAGGTCCAAATGCCATGGTAATTGTCTCAGATATCATCATCTGGCTCCTTTGTTATTTCTTTACCTTTGATCATAATCGTGGACTGTCAGTTAATTACATTTCTAACAAGGTCTTATGATATAGTTTAATCTATAGTAGTAATCTGGTTTTTAATATGAAAGAATATCCCTAGAGAAAAACTGAGTTACTCTATCCAGGAAACACATACTCCTAAACTCATTGTTTCCAGTTGATCACAAGGGAAAAAGATAACTCACTAAATTCATATAAATTTACCAATTTGTCTTAAAATACAATATATCATTATTTGGACCTTTCCCTGAAGGTGTATTTGTGGAAATAGAAACTGTCTCAAAATTTTTGCAAATTATAGGCTCTATAGAAAAGTATAATTTCTTTGGCAAGTGTTGATTTTTTTTTCACTCTGTTACCACTTTGATTTTTGAGAACAGGTATTTTAAGATGTTTCAGCTGAGCTGTGTTGCCGCATTGAAGGTTAAATGTCAATCACACTGCTTCACGAAAGTGGAAATATAGTTGAAAAATATTTCTTAAAGCTGGACTTCAAATGGTACAAAAACAAAATCTTTGAAAGTTTATTTTTTTGTGTGGTTGTTGCTAGTAACTCTTGAGAGCTTTCACTACTACTGTTTAGGCCCTGCCTGCAAAAGAACCCAAAATAGTTTGTAGTGGAAAGAAAAATTGTATCAGGGAGTCATCCATTTGTTATTATTGAAAGCACACAAAACATTCCATTCAGGTTTCATCTTCTTTTTCAACAATTTACAGAATGACTAAAACAAAAACAGATGACTATAATTAGGTTTATTTTTATTTTTCTCCTATTCTGACATAAAGTTTTAATTCATCTTTTCATGTGTTTCAAAATCACTAAATCCTGTGGCCTGACAAGAAAAGTCTGTGGTGTGTAAATAAAGCATTAGTTCTGACAAATATGCTGAAGTTTAAACTACTGAATACTTAAGCTTAAATATTATTGGGCTGATCCACAACTTATGCAAAGTTGAATAAAGCTCCTACATGGAATCTGTCATTTCTAATTCATAGTTTATTACAACTATATTAGGTAAATACATTCCAGTGATTTTATTGATTTTATACTATTCAAAAGAATATCTACTTGTACCAGTGCAGGAAGTTCCTAGCACAAAATGCCACAGAAAAAAGGAAGTGTTCAATGTAATCCATTTTTTAAAATATTAATAATTATATAATATACATTAATATGTTTTAAGCAAAACTGCAAAGCCCGTGTTTTTATATGCTTATAGGAGTGCACTTATTTTTCAAATGCAAAGATTAAGTTTAGTTTTCTTCTCTATATTATATAAATACACTAAAATAAACATTTAAATATTTACATTTGCAATTAAAAAATAAAGATTTCTCCATATGGCACATATAATTTTTAGAATAATTAAAAATTTTATGATTATATACTTTTTTCCCTTTTTACCAAAATGTTAAATGTGTTACCTTACAGAGACACACTCCATTTGATAAGCACATTTGAGAATTTCTCAGAATTTTTGGCAATGTAACTAAAATACATTACTCACTAGATTCACATTTCAGGCTACATTAACTGAAACTGAACTCAGACTAAAATAATGATTATATAGAAAAACCTATCTGAAATAAACCTTACTAATTCACACTTAACGAATAGAAAAGCAGGGTCAATTAAGATTATCATTACATTATTAAAAAATGATTCACCTGGATGCTTTTGTAGGCACCATATTTATTTATTTACCACTAAAATATACTTTCTATTCTTATAATGATTATTTCCAAAAAGTCATTACATCTACCAAATAAGAACTATATGTTTCACTCCTAAAGAACTAAGCGCTTTACATTAACAGTATCTAATTTAATCCTCCCATCTACCTCGAGAGTTCAGGACTACTATCCATATTTTACTGGTGAGTACAGTACAGGATAGAGATCAACTGATCTGCTAGGTCACATGTCTAGAAAGAAGTTTACCAAGAGGCTAGTACAACTCTGTCACTTCCATCTCTGTTTAGTCTTAATATAGCTACTGTTTTGCTTCTTAGTATAATTTTCTGTAGGGATAAAACTTGTCATTCAATATACCAAGTTAGATTTAGCATAATGTTAATATCTATGTATCTAAATAAATAAAACAAAATTGTGTTAATATTTCTAAATTTTAAATGTAAATTGCTGCCTTTTCAGACATAGAAATTAAATACACATGTGCTTATAATTAATATTGAACTCAATTATTTTATGATAGGCAAATTTGGTACAAGCTATGCTAAACGGGTAGCCTCAAAATTCTGTAATTAATTTGGATTCATATCACGGGCATTTTTAAGCATATATCTCAAATTTAAGCTTCAAAATTAGAAAAGTACAGCATAACCAGAACTATCATGTTTACAAAATTAGTCTTTTTGTTGTTTCTACTTACATATTCCAAGAAAAACAACTACAGAAATGATTTGTATTGCTCTGTTTTATATGTCTCATAATTATGGGTATCACATATCTTATAAGATAATAATGAAAATGATATGACATAATATAGACAGTACTTAGAACAATGCTGGCATATTGATTGTCCAATAAATATAAGCATTATTGTAACACTTTATGTAAATATTTCTGTCAGGTAATCTTGGTGGTGGTAAGCAGTAAGTAATAATGTTTTCATTTTTATAGAGACTAAAGAAGAAATAGAATCAAATGGAATCATGCTTTTTTTCTTTTTTTTTTTGAAATGGTGTTTCGCTCTGTCACTCAGGCTGCAGTGCAGTGGTACAATCTTGGCTCACTGCAAACTCCGCCTCCCGGGTTCACACCGTTCTCCTGCCTCAGCCTCTGGAGTAGCTGGGAATACAGGCGCCCGCCATCACACCGGCTAATGTTTTGTATTTTTAGTAGAGACGGGGTTTCACTGTGTTAGCCAGGATGGTCTCGATCTCCTGACCTTGTGATCTGCCCGCCTCGGCCTCCGAAAGTGCTGGGATTACAGGCATGAGGAATCATGCTGTTATAAGTGTATAAGGACTTAAAAATTTTAATTGGCAATTATTTCAGTTAAAATTGTTACTTTTAGAGGAAAATTAATAAAACAAATTTTTAAATAAATTTTAAACTATAAGTGACTTCTAAATAACATATCATCAGTTTCAAGTGTTAATGTTATTTTGAATATACACATATTATGAAACTTCAAAATTAATTTGTAACTTTATAATAGTTTTAGTTTGTGACATTATATGCGACAGAAGTACTAGAATTATCAGATTAGGTAAAAATAAATTATTTCTTATAAGCCCACTATACAACAAGTACCAGTCCAGATCTAACTCAATTCAATTCTCTTGCCTTCAAAATTATATTTATTTATATATTGTCTTCATTGTCCAAAATGATAGCAGCTAGTCACACTATATTGAACATGTAAAATCTGGCTTTTTGAAATTAAGAGATGCTGTAAGTGTAACATACCAGATTTTGAGGGTGTAATACAAAAAATGTAAAACACCTCTTTAATTATCTTCATATTAATTAATGTTGAAATAGTAATATGTTGGATAGACTGGTTTAAAAACAGATATTAAATTTAATTTTATATGCTTTTATTGGCTAATAGAAGTTTTAGATTACATATGCGGCTCACATTTGGTACTCACATTATATTTCAAGGAACAGTGTTGATTCCCAGATAATGTGTGTGTGTGCATATGTATGTTATTATATGCATATGTGTGCATTCACATAATGGTACTGTACTATAAGAAAAGGCAAGGTATTTTCTGCAATTACATCTATTTCACCTTGCTTACAGTCTATCTTCTAAAAATATGTTAATATAGACTTCTAAAAATATTTAGATTATACTTTTCATAAGCTTTGAATCTTGAGATTTGATTATTCTTTATGTAGCATACCTATTAATAATTTTACTTATGTTTATCTGATGTTTATTTAATTGTTTCCTTCCTGACATATATAATTTAGAATGTTAACTAAATATATGTTGTTCAGTGCTGCATAACCAATACCAATATTTAATATAGTCTAGCATATAGGAGATATAGGAGCCATAAATGTATATAAAGTATACAATAAATGGATAAGGCATTATTACATATATTTCTGGAGAATTATTTTAATGACTATATTGTACTCTGTCTTATAATTTATTTGGCTACTGCTAAACATTGTTAATAATATTTACAATTATACAGTCATGTTTGTGATATTTATTTTTTATGCATACTTCTATATTTAGATACTATGAATATTTCCACTTATATCTATATATCTCTTTAGAAAAAATCTATGTTACAGAAATTGAGAAGTCAATAACCAAGAGACAAATATTGTCAATTTTTTCCAGAAATATTAAAATCAATATATGTTGCTAATACTGATGCAGTCTTATATATTTGCCAAATTAGAATATAAATATTTAAGTACACAGAAAGATGGATGAGAGACAGAAAGAGATATCACCATTAATTTGAGGATTGTTTTTAAAATTTTTTATTTTAATATATGTTTTCTATTATATGTAAGGTGAACGTCTTTAGATATGATTGTTATATCTTAAGAATAATAAGAAAAGCATATATGTGGTTAGTATAATGGACAATTCAAACTCAACATGACCATATTAGAATCATCATCTTTTCACCAAATGTGGGTTTTCTGGATCCTTGTAGTTCTACAAATGTGTTGTAAGGTCATTATCAAATAGTTTTATACAGTATGTTTGAAATTTAAATTTGTATTTCCATTATAATTTTTAAATATAACATTACAAAATACAGTAAAATAATAGTAGTTTAGTAACCACAATAATCTAACTAGATTATAACCTTATAAACAAGTTTAACAGGCAATTACAATCTTTATAGGTGATGCTTACTTTTAGGTTAGAATATCTTTGCTTCCAAGTACAAATCTATGAAAACAGATATTAACACTAATGCAATGATAAGTGTATATGACTCCTCTACTTTGCTGTGTGTTAATATTGTATACAATGGCATCCATAACCTCATTTTGTGTAAACTCCATAAGCAAAGATTTCGTATTATTTTCTCTTACTGATGTGTCTTAAGCACTTAGACTAGAACCTGAAATTTTATGGAACACTCAATATCTATTAATTTGAAAGATCTTTAATGATTATAATTTCATCCCACGTGGAGGAAAAAGAGCTGAGCTTTTGTACCCCCACAGCAGTTACAGGTCACTGGTCACTTGGGAGTCTGAGGAAGAAAATGCAGGGGTGCAAGGACAGAATGCTAGACACGAACAACCTTCTCCAGAGAGGTGAAGTGGTGTCCAGCCAATAGGCAGTACTCAGTGTTGCAGATGTGCTTTGCTGGGTACTCGGGGGTTGGAGGTGAGAATGCACACGGCTACTAGAAAGGATCTGGGTGAGATTTAAACACTTAGTACCTTGTGTAGAGTTCTATGGGAAACTTATGAGGAGTCCCCCATTAACCTTGGGTGTTTAAGAAAAGCTATTATAGGCCAGGTGCGGTCACTCACGCCTGTAATCTCAGCACTTTGGGAGGCAGAGGCGGGCGGATCACGAGGTCAGGAGATCGAGACCATTCTGGCTAACACGGTGAAACCCCGTCTCTACTAAAGATACAAAAAATTAGCCGGGCATGGTGGCGGGCGCCTGTAGTCCCAGTTACTTGGGAGGCTGAGGCAAGAAAATGACATGAACCCGGGAGTAAGAGCTTGCAGTGAGCCGAGATTGCACCACTGCACTGCAGTCTGGGCAACACAGCGAGACTCCATCTCAAAAAAAAAAAAAAAAAAAGAAAAAAAGTAAAGCTATTATAGAGAGAGAATATTCTTTATTGAATCTTAAAAGGTGAGTGTATGTAGACCAGTTGACTATCAGTACTTTTTACTTTGTCAGTTTTATAATCTTACCTTCATTTTGCTTTGTAGGTACTGTTGCATATTCTGAACATTGAACTTGTATTTGATTTTAATATATTCTTTACAGAATCCAGCCCTGTGTGCTAAAATGTGTGTTCAGAGAATTAATGTTAAGCCTTTGATTTTTATCAGTCTTATTCTCCTTTTTCTTGTATAACAGTCACTGTTCTTTTAAAGCAATTTTTTTTTAAACCTATCCCAAGATATTCACATCTTCATGAAGCTGTTTTTAACAACCTACTTCTGCTACACTGCCACACTGGCATCAAAATTGCCTCACAATTTTTATCAAAACATTTAAACATTATTCTAAACACATATTCTAGATAGGATACTGTTACAATTAATTTGCAAAACATATACACACATGGACACAATAAATATATTACAATATCAAATTTTAGAAGATATATACATGCAGATATAGATAGTTGAATGTAATTTCTGCACAGCAAGATAGACTATCAACAGATTAAATAGACAATATACAGAATGGGAGAAAATATTTGCAGTCTGTGCATCTGATAAAGGTCTAATATCCAGCATCTGTAAGGAACTTAAATAAATTAACAAGAGAAAAAAACAACCCCATTCAAAAGTGGGCAAAAAACATGAACAGACATTTTTCAAAAAAAGACAAACAGGCATGTAGCAAGTATACGAAAAAAAAAAAAAAAAAAAAAAAAAAAAAAAAAAAAGCTCACTATCACTGAGCATTAGAAAAGTGCAAATCGAAACCACAATGAGATACCATCTCACATCAGTCAGAATGGCTATTATTAAAAAGTCAAATAATAACAATTGCCAGCAAGATTGTAGAGAAAAGGGAACATTCATTCACACTCTGCTGGTGGGAGTATGCATCAGTTCAACCACTGGGGAAAGCAATATGGCAGTTTTTCAAAAAGCTAAAAGCAGAACTACCATTCGACCCAGAAATTCCATTACTGGGTTATATACCCAGAGGAACATAAATCATTCTGTCATAAAAACATACTCATGTGAATGTTCATTGTAGTAATATTAAGAATAACAAACACACGATATCAACATAAATGCCCACCAGTGACAGATTGGATTAAAAATATATGGTATATATACACCATGGAATACTATACAGAGATAAGAAAGAATGAGATCATGTCTTTTGCAGGAACATGGATGGAGCTGTAGGCTATTATCCTTAGCAAACTGACGTAAAAACAGAAAGTCAAATGCTATATTTTCACTTGTAAGTGGGAGCCGAATGATGAAAACTCATGAACACAAAGAAGGGAACAACAGACACTGGGGTCTACTTGATGGTGGAAGGTGGGAGGAGGGAGAGGAGCAGAAAAAAATAACTATTGGGTACTGGCTTGATACTTGAGTAGCAAAATAATCTGTACAATAAATGCCTGAGACACAAGTTTGCCTATATAACAAATCTTCACACCTACCCCCAAAACTAAAATAAAAGTTTTAAAAATGATGTAGATATATATGATGGACTAGAGAAGGTAGCCCTCATTTTATATGAAATTTGATGTGTATGATATACAAAATCAATCACAAGAAACAAGAAAATGTGAATTAATCTAGATATTCTTTTTAATTGACTAAAATCAGTTAGATTAAAAAAATCCAAAGAAAATATTTAAAAGTATGAAATGTTACAAAAGCCCTAAATATGAATAATTTATTTTCAAAGTGATTGCTTTTTAATAATCCAATTTTTATTAAAAATATCAATTATTGAATTAACTTTCTGATTACTTGAATAATTTTTATAAAATTTGCATAAAGGACAAATTTTTTCTGCCAGAAAATTAGCCAATAAGAGTACAGTTACACTGTGAAAAACTGCTCTTAAATGATGTTATATTTATTATTTAAAATTTCTCAGTAATTTTCCTTTGAGATTATTAACAATTTTTATAAGATCTAGGATTATATGTAAATGAATACACATCAAATGAAAAATCTCACCCTAGGTATCGACACATCTAGTAAAAAAGAAAAGAATTCCTAGGAGATGTGAATTGATAAATGATATCAAAAGATTTAATTCCCATGCTTTTTTTTATTAACCTTTGGATTCTGTAGCCTGACAAAGTCTCATCTAGTTAAGGCAGAAGATGGAGGAGACAATGTTTTGGAAAACAGGGAAAATGGAATTATGTGACTTGGAATGGAAATCAAATTAAATGTGACTTTTAGCCTGAAGTAAAGAAAGATTATGTAGAATGCAAAGAAGTGTAGTCAGTGCATTTAATGAAAAGATATATTCAGAATTTCATTAAAAATAATGAATAATGTGAGTTGTTTAAGGGAGTATAATCAACTCTATAAGCAAAATGTCTATTTAAATATTTGCACAGAAATTATATATATTTTTTTACTTCATTATTAAATCCTCTGCACTGAAAGTTTCTTGTGACACTACTGTAAAATATGAAAATATATTTGCAAATATATATATTTCTAAAGCTAAAACTTATTTTATATATCAAATCTTGGCTGACAAATTTTATAGAAGCCATGTGCTAGTTAATTATTTCTACCTGAATGTGTTGTCTTTCACAGTATCATCTGAGGCCAGATACTTAATAATTCTACTTCTCTTGTAAAAGTAATTGCTTGATATTGAGTCAACATATTTGATACAGTTTATTAATTAATTTCAACAGAACTGAAGAGTTTTGATCACAAATACATCAGCAGAAGTATAGTGGATATGATGCAGAATTACAGACATACTGAATTTGTATTTCTCGTACAGAAAGAAGGAAAAGTAGAAATCTAAAACATACTGCCTAAATATTTCAGAGGATTTACTGTCCTCTACTTTATAGATTTTCTATATTTAATTGAAATAAATTTGATATAAAATAATAATAATGTAATATAATGAGACATTAGGCCCCAGTAATACATCTTTAAATCAAAGAGTTAATTTCAAACTCAAACTTTTCTTTCAATATTCATTCATTTAATTATGAATATTTTTCTGGAAATATTTATCAGGCAGCTAAATACTCTTTCTGGGTATGGTGTTAGTCCTTGACGATACAATATTGAAAGAATATATTCTCTGCTCTCAGCAATCATGGGAAAGGATTCAGTGGCTGCAGGTGCAATATTAAATGATAAGTGTTTAATGATATATACACAGAACACCTGGCAGCACATTAGTAAAGCCATTTAGCCAGTCATCTGGTTATCTAAAGAGAAGTTTCATGTGAAGTGATTGATAAGTAAAAGTCAAGAAGATGCAAGTGGCTTGAAAGCATAGGGATATGTTTCAAAAGGAGAGAAATTATGGAAAACATTCCACACAGAGAAAGGGCCCATGTACTAAGCAAAACAAAACAACACAAAACAAGTGAAAGAGAACAGAGTTTATTAGGAAAAAACTAAATAATTCAATGTGTGGTGATCTCAAGAGATATTATGATTTATCAATGAAGGTAAAGAGACAATAATCATGAAGGATGGCCTTTGTTTGGCTAAGGGATTTTAAATAAATGTTTATTCATTTATTAATGGCATAACTTTGGTCAAATATTGATTTAATTATTTCTTCTTTATTTTTGGATTATACTTTTCACAGAACAGGGTTTCCATTCGATTTTTATTTAGTGACTTAAGACCACACATAGATAATTATATCTTTAGCTCAGTATTTTTGTTGTTGTTGTTATTGTTGTTGTTGTTGTTGTTTTAATCATAAGGTCACTGACATAAGGCAGTTTATTGAATTCTATGCTATGGTCTGTATTTAGTCATTCGACCTACAAATGTATGCTGCTCATCCCAAATTCATACAAAGATAAATACACATGATTAACAACAAGGCTTCCAATTTATGTACTTCTGTCTGAATTTATGTACTTCATTTGTAATATGAATGATGAACAGCACAGTGGCTAACTACTGCAGAAGCCCTAAGTAATAATGGGATAATTTTAATCGAATACACAGAGATAAGCAGTATTAAATGACTGAGCTATCAACAAAGGATAAGAGGAACACTACTTAGCTATCCTAATTCCAAACAGAGAAACATGTGGAATCATTTAATAATAATAATAATTCATATTTAAAAAACGTATAATGAAGGTCTGAGTTAAAATAAAATAAAATGTTGCCCTGTCATGCTTAAAAAATATAATTTTATATTTTAGTTTCAGGTCTCTAAAGCAGATTTTTTAAATGCCTTATATAAATGATACAATCTCGTAACTGCTTTATCAAACAAGCTAGGTATAGTAACTAACAAGTGAAATACCTCTGTGATTCTAAAATATTTTATACCGAGCATAGAATTTTAAGTAATCTATGACTTTTTGTAAATTAATGAACAGTTCTGACTTCCCACTGTGCCCCAAAAACTCTCTTGCTTCCTGTGCAAATTGTATTTGCCACCAAATGACTTATTTTAAAGTAGTTTTGTGTCAGTTATCATTTTTTACTCTGTACGGAATGGGTGATTTTCACAATCTATAAATCTTAAATGAATATTTTAATGCAGAGTTTAGATGTTTAAAATTTGAATACCAGCTGCTTTACATCCAAAGTTGTTGGTGAAATCAACCTCAAATATGTGAAAGAAATCATCTGTCCTATTCAAACTAAAGAAAAAGTATATGTCTCAATATAAAATATTAAAATCATTGAATGAAGCTTAATGGTAAATTACTTTTTCCTTAAGGAATAAAAACTTAAACACATTAAGTTATATTACAGATATTTATAATATGGCCAGTTCTATAGGGAAATAAATTGTTTTTGTTATCTGTAGTGATAACTAACAAAACCATACTAAAATTTTAAAAATATTATAATTGAGGCCACACACGGTGGCTCACGCCTGTAATCCCAGCACTTTGGGAGGCCGAGGTGGGCGGATCACCTGAGGTCTGGAGTTCGAGACCAGCCTGGCCAACATGGAGAAACTACTACCAAAAATACAAAAAAAATTAGCTGGATGTGGTGGCACTTGCCTGTAATCTCAGCTACTCAGGAGGCTGAGGCAGGGAATTGCTTGAACCCAGGAGACAGAGGCTGCAGTGAGTCAAGATAACACCACTGCACTTCCAGCCTGGGTGACAGAGTGAGACTCCATCTCAATAATAATAATAATTACTATTATAATAATATTATTATTATTATAATTGAATTAGTTGTAGAAAATAAAAATAATTGTTTTGTGGAAAACTATATGTTATAAATAGGAAACAATTTGCTTTGTTTGTTTTCTTTAATTTCTTAGATTTATTCCTGTAGCCTAAATTTTGGATTCAGTGTTAGGTCATATGTTGTTTTATTCAATATAATGGCAAGCTGTGTCATCAAAAAAATCTGAGAATTTCAATTGGCATTTATCTATCAAAAATATCAACAAAAGTAAATAATTTTCTTCTATATTACATGTAGCCCATTAATGATTATACTTCAGATGTACAGGCAGTATCAATTGCATGTTGGTCATATGTGTCCTATCACTACATACATAGTTTAAATTCAAGGGCATTCCTTTATTCCTCCTTTATGGTAATCTTTAACTCCAAACAATATGTTTGCCAAGATTCAGCTGAAATCTTGGCTTATTGAGAACTCAAGGCAAAAGTACACAGTAGGTATTGTTACGTCTTTCTGAGTTTTTTAAGTAAGCCATTGCTGTCTTACTGGTTATGCCAGTTCAAACCATCAGTAAACAAACTCTCTCTGGTGTTTTCCAGGAAAATTCCAAACTTTATTTATCATTTATTGGATGCTAATGCCTTTATCTTAGGCAAGATTCAAATTAATATAGTCCTATCAAAAATTTCCCAGAGTTAAAACTAGAGCTGTTTCAGTCTTAAAGCAGAAAATTATCTGTATTCTATGTAGTGTTATCTTGTTTTCTAAGAAAGTGCTTTCAAGTTAGTTAATTCTTATTTATTTATTCTTTAATTTCAATTTCTTGATTAAGCACCAGAATCAAGGCTAGTGTGATGCAAGTGAGCTACCTGAAGCACAAAATTTAAGAACATACTCTTACAATCTTACAATCCTAATTAGTTCTTTCCATATTCCAGGCATATACTATTCTTTGGAGATAATATATATTTTCATAATAACTATGAGGCATGAGTATATTATCATCTGCATGTTTTTGATGCCATTACTTGTTCTGTCATGCTTAAAAATATGATTTTATATTTTAGTTTCAGTTAAGTAATATGTCAAAAGTCCTACAGCTAACATGCACAGCTGAGAATTTAATACAGGCAGCTTATTTCCACAATCTAGTATCTCACCTCTCCTACATATTGTAGGGACAAAAATGTCATATATTTTCCTCAGCTCACTCAAGGTTCATGGCGGAAGCACCTGTAATAAAAGACAGCTTAACGAAGGAAAGCATACAAATTTATTTAATATAAATTTCACATGGCACAAGAGCCTTCAGAAATGAAGATCCAAGGAAACAGGAAAACCTGTGTGTTTCTCAGCCTACACCAAAAGAAGCAGATGAAGAAGTAGACAGTCATGCAGACATATGACTGTACAAAACGTGTACAATCTAATGGTAGTGAAAAGGGGTGGGGGAGCTTATCGAGGTCTCTTTGTTCAAATTATTCTCTATGTTCCTGTATTTTTAGAGACAGGGACATTCCTTTTTTCTGAGTATAGAAAGGGTACTTCTTCAATGAAGGTCTCATGACCGCACAGGAACGTCAGAGGATTTTTTTCATGTCCTGCTTTAGGGCAGACATAAAAAGACATAAAAGGGGAGAAGAAATGAGAGAAACTTTCCTGCTTCTCCTGTTTCCTTAAATACCAAGGTGCCATATATTGGGGTAATGAGTCCTGACTCATCAACACATTATAGCATAAGCTCATAAATATATGTTTAAAATCTGTGTCTTTTTTTTTTTTTTTTTTTTTTTTTGAGACGGAGTCTCGGTCTGTCGCCCAGGCTGGAGTGCAGTGGCCGGATCTCAGCTCACTGCAAGCTCTGCCTCCCGGGTTTACGCCATTCTCCTGCCTCAGCCTCTGGAGTAGCTGGGACTACAGAAGCCTGCCACCTCACCCAGCTACTTTTTTTTTTTTTTTTGTATTTTTTAGTAGAGATGAGGTTTCACCATGTTAGCCAGGATGGTCTCGATCTCCTGACCTCGTGATCCGCCCGTCTTAGCCTCCCAAAGTGCTGGGATTACAGGCTTGAGCCACCGCGCCGGGCTAAACCCTGTGTCTTATCTCCATCTGCTGTCTCTTATTTATTGCTTAATCCTCCCCTCATTTTGCATATTTAAATCTTAGCCTATTTGGGAAAATTTACAAAACAGCCACAAATTACTGACATTAAACATGTGAAAGGATGATTACAGATTTTCATATAACTAAGCCAGAATACTTTGATAATCTATTAATTCAGAGATTATGACATTGGAAAGAGCATATGAAGAAATTAATTCAAATGAAGAATATATCTTCAAATATATAACTCTCTCTTTAAGAAAGGACCAACAATATAATTGTAAGTAATTAAAATGCAATTGACTCATTTACTTAGGTTTCTTTGTATTTCATGATTTTTTAAAAAGCCCTCACAATTCAAACTAGTTCACTCCATAGGCATAGACACATGTATGTTTCTGTGTGAGAAGGTGTATGTAATACTTCAACTTATATCTAATCTATAAGAAAAGTTGAGGAATAAATGTGACTTCACAGATGATTGGAAGTAGGCACTCAAATAATACTGTCCAGACCCTATCACTTTTTATTACCTCTTAGCTAGGCTTTTCTTACCAGTGCCCTTATTTTCAGAAATGCTTCTTTTTGTTTTCTTTTTGAGGCAGAGTCTTGCTCTGTTGCCCAGGCTGAAGTGCAGTGGCATGATCTCGGCTGACTGCAAGCTCTGCCTGCCGGGTTCACGCCATTCTCCTGCCTCAGCCCCCATAGTAGCTGGGACTACAGGTGCCAGCCACCACGCCCAGCTAATTTTTTGTATTTTTAGTAGAGACGGGGTTTCACCGTGTTAGTCAGGCTGGTCTCGATCTCCTGAGCTTGTGATCCCCCCGCCTCGGCCTCCCGAAGTGCTGGGATTACAGGCGTGAGCCACTGAGCCCGGCCCCATTTTTTAATGTTAAAAAATGGCCACCTACAATTGCTTACTTTATGGTCTAAAAGCTTGTAATTTTAAAAATGAGAATTTTCCATTGATCTGATAGAAAACTTCTGGATATCAGGAATGAAGATCAATTTGAGATTCATGCCCATTCCTATGCTTTTCATTCAGCATAAGCAAATCTGTTATCCTGATTGGCTATATTTGGTAGATAGAATAATGGTTTCCCAAAGAAATTTATGTTCTAATTTCTGGAATCTATACATATATTATGTTACATGTGAAAGAGGAAGTATAATTGTTTAATTGTGAGACTTTAAAATCCAGATTATCTTGACCTGTCCAAGCCGGCCCAGTGTAATGATGAGGGTCCTTAGAAATGAAAGAGGGAAACAGAAGAGGAAGACAGAGTAATAAAATGTGATAAGAACTCAACCTGCTATTCTGTCATGACAACATAAAGAGCTAAAGTCTCCAGTGAAATTTGTAAAAATTATTTTTAAAAAATCATTAAAACACTCTAAGCCTTTGGAAATGTTTGTAAGGGTTAAAAGCAAATGAAGAAACAGGTATCAAGCCAATCTATAAAACATTTAGTAGACCATGCACCGTGGCTCACACCTGTAATCCCAGCACTTTGGTAGGCTGAGGCAGGTGGATTACCTGAGGTCAGGAGTTCAAGACCAGCCGGGCCAAGATGGCGAAACCCCGTAGCCAGGCGTGGTGGTGCATGCCTGTAATCCCAGCTACTGGGGAGGTTGAGGTAGGAGAATTACTTGAACCCAGGGGGTGGAGGTTGCAATCAGCTGAGATCACTCCACTTCACTCCAGCCTGGGAAATAGAGCAAAACTCCATTTCAAAAAACAAAAAAAAATTAAAACAAAACAAAACAAACAAACAAAAAAAACATTCAGTAAGAAAGATGAAAGTTGGTAGTATTCTAACCAAGACTTCTCTCTCCTCCAACTCCTGGTTCAGTAAGATAGAGATGCCATCCTAGACTGCTTGCAGCCAGAAACACAGGACTCCCTCTTACCCCAGCTCCCAGTCACAGTGCTTTCTTCCCCTGAGAAGCAGAACCTCAGCCATTTGTCAGCCTACTCTAAGCTGCCTGTTGCTGAAGCTGTCAGAGGCAAGGGGGTGGATATGTGGAGGTTTCCTTCTTCTGCCTAATCTTCATTCTTATAGTGAAGACTCTACCTCAGATATGGCACACTGAGAATATTGGAGTTATAATAGGCCTTGCCCAGCTTATGAGATGGTGGTTTTATTCCATGAGAAGTAAGCCAAAAGTTGCGTAAGTGGCTGCCCCTGCCCACTACTCAAGTCCTAGAGTTGAAGGGTGACTCAGAAGAAACACACCCTGCCTCTAGCTGACGAGCCCTAGATCAGATTTTGCCTGGGGCAGGAGAAGAAAATGGCCACAAAATGGTTGACCCTTAAACATTTATGAAAACAAAACAAAACAAACAAACAAACAAAAAAACAACTGACTTCATTTGCAAAAGAGCTTAGGAAAATTTTGACCTAAAATCTCTCTCAACAACTATGAAGGCTGCTGTAATAGTCATTCGGGAAGAGATCCACAGGTCTAAAATAGATACAGCCTATAATTTAAGCTAGCTAGTTTATAGGAAAGAACCCAGGAATAAGAACTGGAAAAAAGCTCTGCTAATTTCAGAATATATAAAAGAATAACCCCAGAAACTATCCTTCGAAGAAGCTAAGATTTTATTTGATTAGTTTGTAGGGGAATTTATGTTCCAGACATTATTAACAACAGTAAAGCAATCCTTTGGCAACTGGTAGAAATTGACAACTGCATGGTGGCAAGGAAAGATAGAAAGAGAACCCTACCACTGTAATCACAGGATGGCAATGGGCACCACAAAATGATGTCTCCCTGAGATGAAACATCAGAGGCGTAACACTGAGGGTAGGGTGAAGACTAGAGTAGAGTAAGGAATAAACTTCACTGAAATAGTTCAGCCAGTCAAATAACAAGTAAATAACAGTAAGAAGCATGAGGGGATCAGGGAAGGGTAGAAAACTTTAACTAGAGTAGATCTAATACAGTTTGAATATCTCTTATCTGAAACACTTAAGATGGAAAGTGTTTTGGATTTTGGAATATTTGCGTATACATAATGAGATATCTTGGGAATGGGACCCGAGCCTAAACATAAAATTCACTTATGTTTTATATAAGCCTTATACACATAGCCTGAAGATAATTGTATACAAAATTTTAAATAATTTTGTCCACACAAAAAAAGTTTTTACTATGTTTCTTCTCTGATCTATCACATAGGGTCAGGTGTTTAATTTTCCACTAGTGGTATGGTGGGAGTGAAAAAGTTCAGATTTTGGAGCATTTTCAATTTTGAATTTTTGGATTAAGAATCCTCAACCTGTACCAAATTTCCAACAAGAAATTACAAGACATGCAAATAAACAGGAAAGCAAGATCACACAATTAAATAAGAGCAGTTAACAGAAACTCCTTGTTGGAATAACCAGATGTTAGATTTCAAAGTAAACATATAAATATGTCTGCATAACTAAAGATAATTATGATTAAATAAATAAGTGAAGATATGATAATGTAACATTAAATAGAAAATATCAATACAAAAGAGATATTAAGAATAAAATAAAATGGAAATCTTAGGGATGAAAGATACAATAACTGAAATTTAAAAATATCCACTGAGAGGAACTCAGTGAATAATAAGGAAAGGAAAAAAATTAGTGAACTTGAACAAAGATCAATAGAGATTATGCAGGCTGATTTACTAAGAAAAAAATGAAAAATAAGCAGAATCTCAGAAAAATATAATACAGCTTTAACTGTACAAACATATATGCAGTGGGAGTACCAAAATGAGAGAAAAGAGAAAGGATGTATTAAAAGTATTCAAAAACATGACTGCAAGCTTTTACAATTTACTTAAAAAATAAGTCTACACATCCAGAGAGCTCAATGAACTTCAAGTAGACACACATAATCTTCAACAAAATACTAGTAAAAGAAATAAAAGAACTTCTAAAAATAATTATGTCATGATCAAATAGAGTGTATCCCAGGGATGCAAAGATTATCTAACATCTGATAATCAATCAAAATATCTCATCAACATAATAAAAAACAATAACATAATTATCTCAATAGACAGAGGAAAAAGCATTTGACAAAATCTGACCCAAACTAGCAATAAAAGAATTCCTCAATCTGATAAAGAGCATCTATGAAAAACCAACAGCTAATACTTTATTTAATGGTGTAACACCAGATGCTTTCTAAGATCAAGAACCAGATAAGGATGTCTACTTTGGTGATTTCTGTCTTAACATTGTACTTGAGATTTTATCCAGGGCAATTAGGCAAGAAAAAAAATAAAAGGAGACTAGGAGGGAAAAAAAAAATAAAAGAAAAACTATTGCTATACCTGGATGACTTCAAGTTTTATATAGACAATTCTAAGAAACCTGCCAAAAGGTATAGAACTTTACATGCATACAAAAGTTTGCAAGATACAGAATAAATACACAAAGATCAATGTATTTTTATATGCTTGCAATGAATAATCCAAAAAAATAAAGTTTAGAAGACAATTCCACTCACAGTAGCATAAAAATAAATGCAATAAGTCTACAATTAATGTAGCCAATAGGTTAGTACTGTGATATTAAGCAAAAAATATATATATATATAATGAAACCAATTTTACCACAGTCAAATTAATGTAAACAAGTAGTAAGATTGTATAGTGTATATCTGATCACAGCACCATCAGCAAAATTCTAAATAAAGAAAAAAAAACTTCTAATATTAAACATTATAATAAATGTGAGCCATACCTACATTTAAGAAAGGTTAATAGTAACAAGTAATAATTATTTACTCAATTTTTGGTGACTTAGTGGGTGATGGTGGTCGTAGTGGTGTGAGTTAAATTAAGGAATATAGTGTTTGCAAAATGAAAATTGTAAGAAGTACCTCTTAACACCATGCAGATCAAAAACAAACAGTAACAAACGTGGAAGTCTTGCTGAGCACTTAGGTACCACACCATTCATTGTCATGTATCTGTATAATTTTCCCTAACTTTACACACTTCTATATTACAATTATTTGTATTCATTCATGCATGCATTTTTCAACCTACTTATTTCAGTTCAAAGTCACTAAGGTCCAGAGCCTAACCCAGCAGTTCAATGCACAAACTGGTTGCCAACACTGGACAGGATGCCATTTCATCACAGAGTGTGCACTCTTACATATATCTTACACTCACTCATTCTGGGACAATTTAGACATGTCAATAAGCCTAAGGTCACATCTTTGGGATGTGAGAGGAAACTGGATAAACTTTAAAAACCTCATGCAGGCATGGGGAGAACATGCAAACTCCCCACAGACAGTGACCTCCATGAGAAATCAATTTGTTTTCTTTTCAACATTATAACAAAGTGATGCTAAACAAAGTAATGTTATTCAAGGATCTGCTGTACTAAAGAATAATTGTAACAAAAAGTGTTAAAACTAATATTGTAAAAAGTATAAAACATTCAAAAAATTAAGAATATCTAAATAAATAAAAATGTTCATGTTATTAAATGATCATAATTCCAAACTGATATACAAATTAGATGTTATTTCTCACAGAGTTCCAGCTGACTTCTTTGTAGAAATTAAAGACCTGATTTTAGAATTTGTATAGCATTTCAGAGGAACTAGAAAGCCATAACAATCCCATAAAAAAAGAAAAAGGTAAGAAGACTGATACTTCCCCATTTCAAAACTTATTTACAAAACAACCTTAATCAAGAAAGTGTTTTACTGGCACAAGGATAGACATGTAGCCCAATGGTAGAAAATTTACAGTACAAAAATAAATTGATACATATAGGTCAAATGATTTTATTGACACAAGAGTGTAAAGACCATTCAATGTGAAAGGAAGTGTGTTGACAACAAACGCTACTGTGGCAACTAGATCTCTACAAGAAAAAAAAAAAAAAAAAAAAAAATCTTGGGATCTCATACTGTATATGAAAATTAACTCCAAATGGTTCAAAAACCTAAATGTAATATCTAAAACTGCAAATCTCTTAGAAGAAAACATAGGGATACATCTTCATGATCCTGTATTTAACAAAAAATTATTAAATAGGATAGCAAAAGTACAAACAACAAAAGAAAAGATCAGTAAACTGGATAATATCAAAATTACAAACTATGTGCCACAAAGGACACCATGAATAAAGTAAAATGACAAGCCACAATGTGGAATATAAATATAAATATAATGGGATAATAAAGAAAATCTCACTGCTTCTCATTTCTTGTTTGTGTGAAAACCTTATGATGAACTTTATACTTTTATCCAGAGAGGTTTGGCAGGTCAAATTAAAAACTTCTTCAAAAGCTGATTCTGACAACTGGGTACTGGACACGGAATGTGAGATTTTGCGTAATATTTTAATGTTGCTTTGAAAATAATGAACTGGTTATCTTTGTCAATTGATAGCATTATAGTATAACAAAAAATAACTTGGATTGAATGTGTTTCTATGTTACGTTCCAACATGAAAAAGCTATTATTCATTTTGAAGTGTTTCTAAATTGCATTTTAGGTTTTGATCTGCTATGTGGAAGTTAATTCCCAGACAACAACTCTGAAAAACTTTCCAAAGTACTTTTGTAACAAAGTAATATAGTGCATATGAGGAAGATTTATGAAGCTTTAGAAATGTGGATTTCTGCATACAGAAGTGTAAAGAATAGATTATAAAATACAGTAAATTTGTTTTGGTTTTCAACTTGTGACATATTCCAATGACATCTCTTTGAATACGATGTTATACCTGTGACCTCCTTTTATATAGTGAATTAGCTTGAGTGTACAATCACTTTTGCTCTTCTCAGTGGTAATTACATTAATTCGAACTGAGTCTTTATCGTCCACACTTCTTTCAGGCTATCTTTGATTTTTCCTAGCTTGAGTTGGTGCTGTACCTGAGGGACTGACAACAGCTGCTAAGGGTCCAGAAGCAATCCACCATGGGCTGAGATTCCATGTAAGTTGCCAACTCCTCCAAAAATGCAAGGCCCTGGCTGTTCATTATCTCTAATATTTTTCAGAGTTGCATTTGCTATGAACAATCTTAAGGAATAAGTTTATGTCTTCCCCTGGACAGAAAGTAGGCTTGGTTCTGCTCATGGTAAAAGCTGTGTGTCCCCCAAGTACATTGTTACTTTCTTGTAATAAAATTTACTGCCTGTAGAGCCTTCTTTCATAGGCCCCTTTGAGTAATCTCAGTGGGAATTGAATTGGAATAAAGGAAACTGACACAAACAATATGAAGACATGGCCATTGAATAATAAAGTTGTTTGTCTCTATCCCATAGACTAGTGTCTTCTGCTAGCAGTCATGAAGTAGTTACAGGCTGTCTTGTTAACCTGTAAGTAGAGTAAAACATTAGACTATACTATTCACAATCTTCATTTTAAGAAGGAGTTTCAATATAGTGTTCTACTGCTCCAATACTGGAACCCAACCAAAATAATAATAAGAAGTGAATGGAATTTAGTAACTAAGAATATATGTGGCAGAAATACACTTTTGCTATCCCAATGATGCCTGTTTTGTGTGATTGTTTTTTATTTCTACCCAATTTTGTTATACTTTTAATTTGTTTTTCTGGATACAAGAACCACCTGGGAAACTGGAGACTGACTAAAGTCTGCTTTCTTGACACATGACTGTGATTCTTGTTTCTCAAGCTTTGCAAACTTTTGGACTATCCCAATTTCCTTCACTTTATATAGAATTGACATCCACAATTTAAACATTTTTATTAGGCCTAATAATTTTTACTTTCCCATAGACTGCAGATCAGTCCAACACTCTTGAATCACTTGAATCAGCCTAGAATTGTAGAACCCATTGATATTACATCATTTTTTAAATTAAGATGTAGGCCGGGCGCGGTGGCTCAAGCCTGTAATCCCAGCACTTTGGGAGGCCGAGACGGGCGGATCACGAGGTCAGGAGATCGAGACCATCCTGGCTAACACAGTGAAACCACGTCTCTACTAAAAAATACAAAAAAAATAGCCGGACGAGGTGGCGGGCGCCTGTAGTCCCAGCTATAGGGAGGCTGAGGCAGGAGAATGGCGTAAACCTGGGAGGCGGAGCTTGCAGTGAGCTGAGATCCGGCCACTGCACTCCAGCCTGGGCGACAGTGCGAGACTCCCTCTCAAAAAAAAAAATAAATAAAATAAAATAAAATAAAATAAAATAAAATAAAATAAAGATGTAATTGACCACTATTTATGTTGGGTTTGTCATGGTTTCCTTTTGATTCTCTTTAGCTGTGCTCCTCTACACCACTATTCCAAGTGTGGTACATAATAAATACTGTTAATTATCCTTACATAATCAAGAAATGATTTCCAAATATTTTCTTGGCTTTTCCATAGTTCATTTGGTTAATGTTTATGCAATTCTCCCTTAAAACATAGAGCTAAATTCAACCATTAACCAAGTATTTCCTGAGATCCTAAGTTATAGAACATAAGAATAAAATTTTGCATTATTCTTGAGAAGATTCTAGTCAGTCCTTTGATGAAAACTGGTGTCTCCCAAAACAAAGCAATAAATATGAAGAAGGAAACATAGATGTGGAATAGCTGAAAAGAATACAGATGACTATCTAATGTAAAGGCACCGGTGTGTACAAACATCATGAATGAGAATAAAATATATTTTACTCTAAGGAATACAGTGGTAATAATACATGTTGATAGAACAACAGAGAGTGGAAGAGAGAAATATATAGATATAAGGACTACGAGTTTCTAACAGACACAATAAAAGGACAATCCACACACCCACATCCTATTTACTGCTTTTCTGATATGTGTGGTTGCAGAAGATGCTAAATAGTAGTGTGTCCTTGTACATCTGTAGATGGAGTTCTTGATTACAGGACAGTTGTCTGGGTGGCCTAGGACTGACCCAGTTCTCCTTTTCTCATCTGTAGTTCTCAATCATAATTGTAGAATGTGCTGGCAATGTAACATTCCTATAGGAAAAAACTGGCTTGGAAAGCTCATGCTCTGTTCCAGTTTCCACCTAGAAGTATTCTTCAACCCTGCAACCCACTTGTCTTGTAGCTCCAGGCTAAAAAACCCAGGGCAGACAGCATTCTGGGATATCTCAGCTGCAGTGCAAGCGGTGCGCATGCGGATGAAACTCCATCTGCCTGAAGCAGCTTTTTGCGTCTTGGGGGACTGGCTCACAATGAACATTAAGCTTATGTTCTCCGTTGTGTTCTACCTGTAAGTAAGAAATCTGCTTCATTTAACTTGTGTGTATGGATATTCTGTCTCACCGGACACAA
Source organism: Papio anubis (assembly GCF_008728515.1). Taxonomy (NCBI): domain Eukaryota; kingdom Metazoa; phylum Chordata; class Mammalia; order Primates; family Cercopithecidae; genus Papio; species Papio anubis. The sequence continues at coordinate 67,690 of NW_022163345.1, read as the reverse complement.
ACAAGTTAGTAACCAGTGCTCAGTGAGCCTGCTTCATGCTGATCTATAACAATTAATGTGTTGGAACATGTACATGAATTCTAAAGAGCAAATACATGAGTAGACAAATGAAATTCTTTATCATAATTTGAAACTTCCATTGTGGAACAATTCAGAAAGATTGATTGTATTCAATTTTTCTATCACTCCCCAACTCATTGACTTTTTTTTTAAGCACTGATCATCAACTTTGTATTCTGATAGAAAAATTAAAATGTTTCTGATAAATTATGATTACATACACACATATATATCTAGAAAATAATATAAACCCTTTTATCTAAAATCATGTAAACAATTTTGAGTTTCTGAATAGGGAGTAGTTTACAAAGATGAATAACCTCCTTTATATATTTTCCCAAAATTTATGCATTGCATTTTATCCTTGATATGCTGACATGGATTTAGTTTTAGTAATCCATACTGTTACTTGAAAACTCATATTATGTTTGTTTCAGTTCCATAAAATGCATGTTAAATACTTTCTTTGCTCCAGGAAATTAAAAAAGAAGTCAAGATTTCTTCAACTTTTTAATAAGGGCAAGTGAAGGTAATATTTAGTGGAGCTATTATGTAAATACAGATTTGTCTTATAGCCAAGATTTTCTTTTAGGTTGTAAAACAAAATATTAGGTTTTAATTATTTATATTATAAATCATATCTTGTATTATCTATAGTCTATGACCTAAAGGTATGTTCATATAAAATCTGAACAGAAAAAAAAATGTTAAGTACTGATAGAAAATATGTGCAATTTATCTATGCCAGGTTTCCAGATGAGAGAAGATCTCTCTAATAAGGGCAAAATAGTTATCACTAATGCTATCTCTCTGAATCATAGAAGAGTAAAGTACAAGTAATTTTTCAAAAAATTTTATTAGTCAAGAAAAAACAGGAAATAAAGGGTGAGAAAGATTATGAAAAATATCTGAAATTAAACAAAATAATATAACAGAGAAGACAAAAATGCATGAGGAATTCAGTTTAAATTTAGAAAAGGACTAATGTGGAACATAAGTTAATCTAAGTTTAGGAAATACATAAATGAGTATATACTGCATATTCAGCAGTAAATTTGATGAAAAGGGAATAAATAGCCTTTTGAGGGGTAAATGATTTTATAATGAAATTATTTTATACTATATAATATACATAATGCTAAATATTTTTGCAGGTTGTAGCATTTAAGCATTTCTTAAATATTAATATTGTGTAGCTAAATAAATGTATTTTTGACTGAGTCTGTAATGTTATGTTATGTTATATATAAATAAATATCTTTATTCCTTTGAATCTGTATTGGGAATATAACTTAAAATTAATTTTACATTATTTTGTCCTCATAAAATTATATCTTGATAAATATTGTATTTTAGCAAATAGTTACATAGTCTATAAATTTTGGAATTCCTTTAAGCACTTAACAACTATTAACTCAATTATGCTTCATAAAATTTCTGTGGTTCACTATTATTACCTTATTTAAAAGTTGAGGAAACTATCCACCATGACCACATGGGCTTCATCCCTGGAATGCAAGGCTGGTTCAACATATGCAAATCAATAAATGTAATAAAGCATATAAACAGAACCAAAAACAAAATCCACATGATTATCTCAATAGATGAAGAAAAGGCCTTTAACAAAACTCAACAACCCTTCATGCTAAAAACTCTCAATAAATTAGGTATTGATGAGATGTATCTCAAAATAATAAGAGATATTTATGACAAACCCACAACCAGTATCATACTGAATGGGCAAAAACTGGAAGCATTCCTTTTGAAAACTGGCACAAGACAGGGATGCCCTCTCTCACCACTCCTATTCAACATAGTGTTGGAAGTTCTGGCCAGGGCAATCAGGCAGGAGAAAGAAATAAAGGGTATTCAATTAGGAAAAGAGGAAGTCAAATTGTCCCTCTTTGCAGATGACATGATTTTATATTTAGAAAACCTCATTGCCTGAGAGACAGTTTGTTATAATTTCTGTTCTTGTACATTTCCTGAGGAGTGCTTTACTTCCAATTATGTGGTCAATTTTGGAGTAAGTGCGATGTGGTGCTGAGAAGAATGTATATTCTGTTGATTTGGGGTGGAGAGTTCTATAGATGTCTATTAGGTCTGCTTGCCGCAGAGATGAGTTCAATTCCTGGATATCCTTGTTAACTTTCTGTCTCGTTGATCTGTCTAATGTTGACAGTGGAGTGTTGAAGTCTCCCATTATTATTGTATGGGAGTCTAAGTCTCTTTGTAAGTCTCTAAGGACTTGCTTTATGAATCTGGGTGCTCCTGTATTGGGTGCATATATATTTAGGATAGTTAGCTCTTCCTGTTGAATTGATCTCATATGGAACCAAAAAAGAGCCTGCATCTCCAAGACAATCCTAAGTCAAAAGAACAAAGCTGGAGGCATCACGCTACCTGACTTCAAACTATACTACAAGGCTACAGTAACCAAAACAGCATGGTACTGGTACCAAAACAGAGATATAGAACAATGGAACAGAACAGAGACCTCAGAAATAATACCACACATCTACAGCCATCTGATCTTTGACAAACCTGAGAAAAACAAGAAATGGGGAAAGGATTCCCTATTTAATAAATGGTGCTGGGAAAATTGGCTAGCCATAAGTAGAAAGCTGAAACTGGATCCTTTCCTTACTCCTTATATGAAAATTAATTCAAGATGGATTAGAGACTTAAATGTTAGACCTAATACCATAAAACTCCTAGAGGAAAACCTAGGTAGTACCATTCAGGACATAGGCATGGGCAAAGACTTCATGTCTAAAACACCAAAAGCAATGGCAGCAAAAGCCAAAATTGACAAATGGGATCTAATTAAACTAAAGAGCTTCTGCACAGCAAAAGAAACTACCATCAGAGTGAACAGGCAACCTACAGAATGGGAGAACATTTTTGCAATCTACTCATCTGACAAAGGGCTAATATCCAGAACCTACAAAGAACTCAAACAAATTTACAAGAAAAAAACAAACAACCCCATCAAAAAGGGGGCAAAGGATATGAACAGACATTTCTCAAAAGAAGACATTCATACAGCCAACAGACACATGAAAAAATGCTCATCATCACTGGCCATCAGAGAAATGCAAATCAAAACCACAATGAGATACCATCTCACACCAGTTAGAATGGCCATCATTAAAAAGTCAGGAAACAACAGGTGCTGGAGAGGATGTGCAGAAATAGGAACACTTTTACACTGTTGGTGGGATTGTAAACTAGTTCAACCATTATGGAAAACAGTATGGCGATTCCTCAAGGATCTAGAACTAGATGTACCATATGACCCAGCCATCCCATTACTGGGTATATACCCAAAGGATTATAAATCATGCTGCTATAAAGACACATGCACACGTATGTTTATTGCGGCACTATTCACGATAGCAAAGACTTGGAATCAACCCAAATGTCCATCAGTGACAGACTGGATTAAGAAAATGTGGCACATATACATAATGAAATACTATGCAGCCATAAAAAAGAATGAGTTTGTGTCCTTTGTAGGGACATGGATGCAGCTGGAAACCATCATTCTTAGCAAACTATCACAAGAACACAAAACCAAACACCGCATGTTCTCACTCATAGGGGGGAACTAAACAATGAGATCACTTGGACTCGGGAAGGGGAACATCACACACTGGGGCCTATCATGGGGAGGGGGGAGGGGGGAGGGATTGCATTGGGAGCTATACCTGATGTAAATGACGAGTTGATGGGTGCTGACGAGTTGATGGGTGCAGCACACCCACATGGCACAAGCATACATATATAACAAACCTGCACGTTATGCACATGTACCCTAGAACTCAAAGTATAATAATAATAAAATAAATTAATTAATTAATTAATTAATTAATTAATTTAAAAAAAAAAAAAAAAGAAAACCCCGTTGCCTCAGCCCAAAATCTCCTTAAGCTGCTAAGCAACTTCAGCAAAGTCTCAGGATACAAAATCAATGTGCAAAAATCACAAGCATTCTTATACACCAATAACAGACTAACAGAGAGCCAAATCATGGGGAAATCCCATTCACAATTGCATCAAAGAGAATAAAATACCTAGGAATCCAACTTACAAGGGATGTGAAAAACCTCTTCAAGGAGAACTATAAACCACTGCTCAACGAATAAAAGAGGACACAAACAAATGGAAGAACATACTGTGCTCATGGATAGGAAGAACCAATATTGTTAAAATGGCCATACTGCCCAAAGTAATTTATAGATTCAATGCCATCCCCATCAAGCTACCAATGACTTTCTTCACAGAATTGGAAAAAAACTACTCTAAAGTTCATATGGTACCAAAAAACAGCCCACATTGCCAAGACAATCCTAAGCAAAAAGAAGAAAGCTGGAGGCATCACACTACCTGACTTCAAACTATACTACAAGGCTACAGTAACCAAAACAGCATGGTATTGGTACCAAAACAGAGATATAGACCAATGGAACAGAACAGAACCCTCAGAAATAATACCACATATCTACAATCATCTGATCTTTTACAAACCTGACCAAAACAAGAAATGGGGAAAGGATTCCCAAAAATGGTGCTGGGAAAACTGTCTAGCCATATGTAGAAAGCTGAAACTGGATCCCTTACATCTTATACAAAAATTATTTCAAGATGGATTAAATACTGAAATGTTAGACCTAAAACCATAAAAACCCTAGGAGAAAACATAGGCAATACCATTCAGGACATAGGCATGGGCAAGGACTTCATATCTAAAACATCAAAAGCATTGGCAACAATAGCCAAAATTGACAAATGGGATCTAATTAAACTAAAGAGCTTCTGCACAGCAAAAGAAACTACCATCAGAGTGAACAGGCAACCTACAGAATCGGAGAAAATGTTTGCAATCTACTCATCTGAGAAAGGGCTAATATCCAGAATCTACAAAGAACTCAAACAAGTTTACAAGAAAAAAACAACTCCATCAAAAGGTGGGCAAAGAATATGAACAGACTCTTCTCAAAAGACGACATTTATGCAGCCAACAGACACATGAAAAACTGCTCATCATCACTGGCCATCAGAGAAGTGCAAATCAAAACCACAGTGAGATACCATCTCATACCAGTTAGAATGGCAATCATTAAAGCATCAGGAAACAACAGGTGCTGAAGAGGATGTGGAGAAATAGGAACACTTTTACACTGTTGTTGGGACTGTAAACTAGTTCAACCATTGTGGAAGACAGTGTGGTGATACCTCAAGGATCTAGAACTAGACATACCATTTGACCCAGCCATCCCATTACTGGGTATGTACCCAAAGGATTATAAATCATGCTGGTATAAAGATACATGCACAAGCATGTTTATTGCGGCACTATTCACAATAGCAAAGACTTGTAACCAAACCAAATGTCCATTAATGATAGACTGGATTAAGAAAATGTGGCATATATACACCGTGGAATACTATGCAGCCATAAAAAAGGATGAGTTCATGTCCTTTGTAGGGACATGGATGAAGCTGGAAACCATCATTCTCAGCAAGCTATTGCAAGGCCAAAAAACCAAACACCCCATGTTCTCACTTACAGGTGGGAATTGAACAATGAGAACACTTGGACACAGGAAGGGGAACATTACACACCAGGACCTGTCATGGAGTGGGGGGAATGGGGAGGGATAGCATTAGAAGATATATCTAATGCAAATGATGAGTTAATGGGTACAGCACACCGACATGGTGCATGTATACATATGTAACAAACCTGCACATTGTCCACATGTACCCTAGAACTTAAGGTATAATTTAAAAAAAAGAAAAAAAAAGTTGAGGAAACTGAGGTATGAGGAGAAAAAAAAATCTTCAAAATTTTTTATTTATCTTCAAAGTTTCTTCAAGGTTGTTTTCTTATTTATTACTGACAGTGGTGAGATTCAAACAGAGGCCAACTGACTTTTAAACAGTAATCAAAATTTTCAATACTATTTTAAAAAAATTTATAAAAATAGCATACATGGAGATATCTTGTTGCTACATATTAAATCTAACAATGAGATATACTCTTTATTTGATTTTAGGAATAAAACCATAGCATGATGTCTTTGAGTACTGACTCCCTTATGATACTGGCTCAAATCAATGCTCCATCACTTAGTAGTTGTGTGATCTTGAATATCTATTCCCTCTTTTCATTCCTCTGTATTCTCATCATTAACATGAAGAGAATAATGATTATTTCAGATATCTATTGTAATGTTGAAATAATTAATATATGTAAAGTTTATTTAAATGCCTGCTACTGAGTAAGCATTATTTAGAAAGTTATAATAGCTACCCATGTTAATAGTTTAAAAATATATATTTCAGTACATTAGCAAAACCAACTATAGCCTAAATCTAAAAGCTTTTCACAAGGATATGGCAAAGTTAAGTACACAATTAACAATGGTGACATGATTTTGTATGATAGAAATAGGATTGCAAGCTCATTTTATTTTTTTAAAAAATAAAAATACTAAAATTACTTTGTAAAATAAAAGGAACAATGCCATGGAGAATGTATTTATCCATCCTGTGTTAGATTTACTGAAAACTATGATATAATTAATTGTTAACAAGCCATGTCCACTGAGAATGAATGGAAATGGTGAGACAGAATGCAAATCAGAGGTGTTTGAAGGCATTGAACACTTATAAGCAGGACAGACAGGATCTAATGGCCTGAATCTAGGGAAATGAGGGAGACATGAAGAATAAGCCCCATCCTGCAGTTGCTTTATTGCCTGGATGTATTTGCCAATTTAGGTGCTAGAAAGAGGTGAAGAAAGGAATGCTATGAAGAAATTTAAGAAACTAACAGCTAATTTGGTGATTATGCAGCTCTGTGGTAGATGGACAATAAAAAGCTACACAAAAATCCTTAAGTTTTTGACAATTTGCTTTGCTCAGAAGACAAGGATTAGAATTAAAACATTATGGGCAAGCAATCTTGTTCCCAAACCAACACGCTCAGCTAGGACACCTAAAGTTCTTTAGGCTAAAAAACAAGAGCATCACAAACACTGATCCTGACTTATCAAAACTGAAACCCAGTCTTAGTGAGTTCACTTCACCACGTAATTAACATTGTCAGCCTAGTAAAAACGCAGGAACCCTCTTTGAATGAAGATAATAGCATTTTGACCCTTTCCAACATTTCATTAATGATTTCTGTAATTTAACAAATATTTATCAGATATGCCAGGTTTTAGAAATATGTATATATGTATATAGATATATACATATATATGTGTGTATCTCTATGTATATGCACGTGCGCACGCGCGCACACACACACACGTATATGTGTGTGTGCATTTATGTCTAAGTGTAAGAAATTGTAGATTCCGAAGGAGACACGGAAGAGAATAAGTTAGGGAAAATTTGTAAATGATAATTACTGAAAACAAACCTCAGAGATTTACATATTTTCGAACATTACACTATAAATCAAGAAGCTCTACAAACACAAAATAAATATAATAGTAAGGACATATTGAGAATTCCTTTTCTAAAATGCTTGGAACAAGAAGTGTTTGGATTTTGAATTTCTTTGGATTTTGAAATATTTGCATTATACTTATTGGCTGAACATTTCTAATCTGAAAATCTGAAATCTGGAATTCTCCAGTGAGCATTTTCTTTGAGCATCATGATAGTGTTTCAAAACTTTTAAATTTTGGAACATTTCAGATTATGGATTTTCAATTAGAGGTAACCAACCTATATAAATTTAGAAAGACTAAGAGAAAAATCTAAAAACCAGCCAAATTATAAACTACATTTTGATTTTGCAGCACACCAACATGGCACAAGTATACATATGTAACAAACCTGCACGTTATGCACATGTATCCTACAACTTAAAGTATAATAATAATAAATTAATAAAAAAAAATCTAATTAAAAAAATGTACAATTAAGAGTGACTGATTTCTGAACAACATTGATGGAAAATGGTAGACAATAAAATGAAATATTTATAATTTTGAGAGAGAATAAAATACAACTATGAATCCCAAACATTTCTTCAAAAATGATGGTCAAGAAAGATGTATTCCAGCAACACATTTATTTTCTCAAAAATAAATATTAAAAAGAATTCTTTTCAGAGAGAAAAATATTCTCAAATGGGAACACAGAAATTCAGGAAAGTATGAAGAACAATAGAAAATATAATATGTGGGTCAATATATATAAATGTGGAATATACAAAATAATATTCAGTGGTTTAAATACATATGTGAAATTAAAAACTTTCCTTAAAATAACAACACTTTACATAAAAGTCAGTATTATTAAAATATTCCAATACCCTAGCAATAGAAAAACCTGGCACAGGAAGTAAGTTTTGTAGACATAAAAGTAAAAACTGGAAGTGTAATAGCTATTGGTACTTTAATAATTTTATAATCAAATGTATGATAGAATATGTATGCATTTGGTTAACCCTTAAGGAAGCCAGAAAGGAGGGAAGAAGGAACAAATTATATTGCTAAATCAAAAACAATTACATAGTATATATAATTCTGAAACCTTGACTAATTACATCAAATGAAACTATTTTAAAGACTCCAACACAAAGACTAATGCTGACAAACTAGAACTGAAAATAAAAACTGTATGTTGCTTTTCAATAGGAGATACATTTTAAATGTATGAATGGAGTAAGGTGAAAAGTAAAATAATGAATGAAATGTATACCGTGGATATACTAACAAAATATGTGTTTTTTATACTGGTAGTATAAAAAGTATACTTTGAGATCGAGATCATCCTGGCTAACCCAGTGAAACCCCGTCTCCACTACAAAATCCAAAAAAACACTTGATCTTAGCCAAACAAACAAACAAACAAACAAACAAACTAGCCAGGCGAGGTGGCGGGCGCCTGTAGTCCCAGCTACTTGGGAGGCTGAGGCAGGAGAATGGCATAAACCCGGAAGGCGGAACTTGCAGTGAGCTGAGATCTGGCCACTGCACTCCAGCCAAGAAGCATAACTAAAGGTAGACAAATATCTCTTAATAATAACCTGGCCTATCCATCGAGAAGATTCTAAATTCTAAACAATTCTAAACTAGTAGAATCAGTAATACCGCTTCAAAATATAGAAAGTAAAACTTGACAAAACTGAAAGAAAATAGACAACTATAAGATGATAGTACAACAGAAAGTAGAAGGGTGGTTAGCTGGGGCAAGGTGGTTGGTAGTGGGTGAACTGGTGAGACGTTCATCAGAGAATACAAAATTTCAGTTAGATAGGAGGAATAAGTTCAAGTAATCTATTGTACCTGTGATGACTATAGTTAACAACATATAGTATTCTTGAAAAATGCTAGCAAAGAGAATGTAAAGTGTTCTTATCACAAAAATGATAACTCGGGTAAAACATAATGTTAATTATCTGTATTTAGTTATTTCACAACGTATTTATACTTTACAACAATATGTTGTACATGGTAAATACATATAATTTTATTTGGCAATTTAAAAATATGTGAATAAAAATATTATAGAGTAAGACTTTAATACACCTTTCTCAATAGCTTTTAGCAGGAACGATGGAAAAATTACTAGGTATATGTACATTATTTTAACTACACAAATTACAAATGCAATTTATTTGGCCAAAAAAAAAAATGCATTATTTTCAAAAATGTGAGCTATTATCAAAATTGACCATACTCTAGATCAAGAAATCCTCAACACACTTCAAAGGATTGAAATTACATCATGTTCATATTTTATAGTATAAGTTTTCAAAATAACAGAAATAGTTTTAAATATAATTTATGTTTTATAGTATTTTATCTATTAATCAAAACATCTATTTTTTTTTTTTATTCTAAGCAGTTGTCATTACTTCGAGGCAAAAGTGTTTGAACAATTATCCATGAAGTGCCTTCTTTCCATGACCAACTTTACTTACTTTCAAAAGCTGGGTAATTACCGCCACACAGTGGCAGCTCCATACCTTTCTTTTCAGTCCAGTTTTATGAAAGATGTAAGAGAAACATTACTAAAGGTAGACAAACATCACTTAATAACCTGGTCCATAAGAAGAGCCAGTAAGAAAATTCTAAATTGTAAACGATTCTAAACTAGTATGGTCAAGCTGTGCTGTAGTGAAGCTATAAGAAGAGTTCCCAGAGAAAAAGCTCCCAGGAAGAATGACTTTGCTACCTTTCTGCTCTGTTCCTCCGCTCCTCTCCCAGAGTACAATAAACACATTTTGTATCATTTTGTCTTTGATATATATCCAAACTCCTCAATAAATTGAAAAAGGATTTTCAAGTGTTCCCTAAATAGTGTTTCTCAGATGTGGGAAATCTCTAAATTATTTAACATGCATTTGGGCATAAGAAACAAACAGCTGTATTCACTGTTTTCCCAAAATTTGTACAATAATTATATATATTAAAATATGTTTTATTCATATAGTTAATACATAATTACATTGTATCATTTAAATAAATAAATTATTTGCTCTATTAGCTCTACCGAACACAATGATAAATCTTTGGGGCCATAGGTTAGATCTTACATCTAATAGGATGTATTTCTTTCTCTTTGTCTATTTTCTGTATACTGACTGACTCCTTTGTAAGTCTCATCTCAAGTTTTAAACACCATCTCTATGCAGACAGCTCCCAACTTTATGTGTATAATCCACATGTCTTCTCTGAACTAGCACATATATTCAAATGCCTTTTGACATCTTAATTTTGATGTCATAGGCTTGTCAAATTAAGTGTTAACAGAAATGCCTCATCTCTGAAGCACCACGTCAATTCAGGCTATCCTACAGTTTTGTCTATATTGGTACTTTGCAAACCCATTTTTTCCTATTTTTCAGGACAAAATTTGTGAGTCATTCTCAGTACTTTTCTTTCACTCTCTCCTTATTTCAATCAACCGGAATATCTTGTTGTCACTTCTTTCAAAACACAATAAAATGTGACAAGTTTTCATTCTCTCTATTATTAGCAGCTTGGTCCAAGTAAACATTCTCTATCATAATGATTATTGTAATAACTTTCTTGTTTATTTCCCATTTCCATCCTTCACTTCCTACAATGTTTTTCTCAATGAATTACTGTTAATAAATAAGAATAGATGGATAAAGGAATAATAGAATACAGAGAATTCTAGGCCACATTAAGGGATTGGGATTTTATCTGAAGTCCGTGAGAAACCATATAAGCCTTAGGATGTATTAAGGTTTAAAGAGATCATTCTGAATATCGTGAAGGGAATGTCTTGAGAGTAAATGTGAAATGCAGTCTATAGTTATCCAAAGTGTTAGGCAGGACAAGAGTACATATTAAACTACTTTTTAAATATAAAAAAGATAGGATTAAATGAGTTATAAATTGGAACGAAGACAAGAAATGGGAGAATACAAAGGTTGATGAAATGGTGAGTAAATGGTGGTATTTTTTAAAGAGATGGTGAGACTGGAGATTTGGATAGTAATAAATCAAGAATTCTGATTTTGACATACTAACTTCAGCACTCTATGAATAAAACAAGGAGATATGTCAATCAGGCAGCTGAATGGTGCAGTGTGTATCTCATAAGAATGGTCAATTCTGAAGCTATAAATTTATATAAAGAAAATAATAGTCAGTTTTAGAGATTAGTGTCTTGGAAGAACCTCAATAAGTATTACCATCTTTTCTTCCAAGGTTCAAAATTAATTGATAAATAAAACAGAAAATTTTATTTTCATTATTATTGGCATTTTCAACTTTCCTTTATGTAAAGTGTGATGGCCAAATCAAAATAATACCTAAGATGTCAAGAAAAATATAATGTGCAACAGGTTTTAGTTTGTATTCTAGGGCTGAATAACCAATTATTCCTTCTGTTTATAATCTTGTTTCATAAAATGTTGAAAGGTATGTTTTAAATTTAAAAATGAAAATTATTTAAAAGCAAAAATAATGATTGAAATTAGCTAAGTATTTGTAAATGTCAGTTCCTAATTGGTAGTCTCACTGAACTGACATTGAAAAAGCTTTTAAAACTTATCTTTAAAAAAAAAACTTAATGTGTACCTTCTCAGTTAGTTTTGGATACATTTAATGTTGCAATAATAGGCAGAGAAAGGTTATTGAAAGCTTTTTGAAAAGTTATGGAAATACTTAGCTTGTTGAATAATGAAAATATTTAATCATCTTGACATAAGGAACATTTGGCAGTTTAAATAATATTCCATTATTTTAAATATTTGGGAATATATGGCAAAAAAAATTTTTACATCATTCAAACCACAAATGAATATTAATATCTGTATTTGCAACTAAGCAAATGTATGTTTGTAGTCAAGCTTGTGAAAATCTAGTTATATTGATAGGAACAAGTACGTGCTTGGAAAATTATGCCAATATTTACAGACTGCAATTAGAGATTTTATATTATTTTCATACAATCGTACTTATAAAAAGTAAACTCGAATAACTAATTTCAGATTCACTATTTCTTTGTGATGTGAGTTTGTCATGTTTTGGAAGTAAAGTCAATTTTGAAATATATACTGCAGGTAGAAAGAAAGATGTTTTAATGCCAATAATATCCTCAGTGAGAGTAACTTTTTTGTGCCTTAAATATTATAAAGTTTGAGTGCAATGCATGCACAGGTGTTTTGATCATGTCTTTCTTTGAACTGCATTCAAATGAGGCACATTTTAGCATTGTGCCTGTTCAATATTGTTCAATATTGGAAATTAAGTTATTTTTCAAAACATGGGCAAATGTATTTACATCAACTGTGTGATATGAGACATTTTGGAATAAATTTAAAAAAGGTGATAGTAGTATATAACATAATAGTGTTCCAATACTTGAAGAATAAAGATAAAATTTTATGGTAAAACATAATATTTTAACTGCAGATGGTTGACAACACTATAGTTAACTATACTGCCATGAGTTCCTGACATTTCCATTGATTCTGAATCTTTATTCTTACAGTCTTAAAGTTTAAAAAAAAAAAAACTATCACAAGTCTAATTGCTATAGAAAAAGAAGAGAAAGATTAAAATAATGTATTCACCTTTTGAAGTATTCCACCATTTAAAAATATTTAATATGTATAAAAATATTAAATTTAACTATAGAATTTATATTAAATACAAAATGTAAAGCATTCCACCATTTAAAAATATTAAATGTGCCTTTTTGCCATAGTAGCAAGCTAGGAAAAAAAATTACATTTAGAACTGTTTAATAATCATGCAATATTCTGTTAAGCTTATTATTGTCACCGTTATTTGGTAGAATTATCTATCCATATGTTGCAGACTATTATTAACTATATTTCATGTAGAAAAAAAAATCAGGTGCCTGCTTAAAAGAGAACAAAATGCATAAACTAAATGGAAAGTTTCAACAATTATCAAGTCTATTGTTCTCTAAGCAATGGATTTTAAATTTAGGTTTTAGGCATATTTTATTCAGTCCGCTTTCCCTTTTCATTTGCCACTTATGTTCAAAAGCAAATTGTTGTCTAATTGTCTATAGAGTATCAGGGCTCCTTCAGTGCATCTTCAATTATTTGCAATTTATTTTACATTTGTTCTCTAAGAACGTCTGTATATTCACTGAAAGGCTGAAAAAGAACACAATAGTGCTTACATAATGTGTATGACCTGCTTGGATGTGTTCCTTGATAACATGTAATGTATCATCTTCTTTACATACCCATACTATCTAGTACAATTCTTTGGTCATAATATTATCCAATGTATATATATGAATTTAAAATCGATTCAAATCATTTTTAAATGCCTACTGTGGCAATATATTGAATCAGTGGCTAATGTAATCCAAATATTGTCCTACTTACAATGGCTCATTTTTTTCTTATTTATTAAAATGAGAAATTCAAATTAACAAGTACACTTAAAATTTGTAGCATTCATCAAGACACGTTACAGTTGTTTTGAGCTTTACCAGTTAGGCTGTTAATGCTAAGGACCTAACCGTTAACTATTATTTAACAAATTGACAATTTATTATGATGTTCTTTGCAGAGTTAAAAAGACATTTTTTTTTAACTTTTTAAATTTAAAACAATAATACAAGAAAATAATGTTTTATTGTTTAACAGTGCTGTATCTCCTTTTGTAACAATACATAGTTTTTCATGAATTGTCTGACACTTGAATGAGTCAGGTCAGATAATGTTTTCTTTGTTCTCAACAATTTGAAGTAATTTGAAAATATTGATGTCATAATTGCATAAAGTAAATACCTTTTAAAGCTAAATTGATTTGTCTCTACTTACCAAATGATATATTTAATAGAATTTGTACATTCTTCTTTCTCTGGTGAGGTCCAATTTATATACTGCAAGATAAGCAAGGTCGCTGAATAATTTTCAGTTTCTAACTCAAAATAAATAAGCCTACCCTGTCCACAGCACACCTGCATAAATGCGGGGCATGGAGAACAGCGCTGCATTCCCTAGCCACATGCTTTGGAAGTTCTATTTAGGGAGGGAAGTATTCATTTCTTGCCTACTTTAAGTAAGGCATCAGTCTAAGCATTTTTGAAAATTTGTCATATTTAATTCTTGCAATAACTATGTTGTTTAAGAAATTATTACTACCAGTTATAGAAAGGAGGAGGAAAAATTCCCTAATCTGTCCAGACATACGGTCAGCTTCTGACAGAGTTTAGATAGGATTCAGTCAGTCAGATTCCTTAAGCAGAGAGTCTTTAATAAAATAGTTTCATTCAGTCCCTTCCTTAAGTCAAACACAAATTGAACCAACAAGTTCTGCCTAGCGTAATGTTGAGTTATTTAGTTTATTTTACTGTTTAACTGGCTGGCTGTTTTTATAATAGAAATGATTAGACAAGAGCCTAGGCAGAACTTTCTGCACGAAAGTACTCTACTTCCACTGGTCTTGTATCATAATTAAAATTACCACATTTAATTGTCCCATTAATTTATAACATCTATAACACTATTAGTCCTTATATCATTTGCATATGTCTCTACATGAATAAATAACAAAGAGTAGGGATCTTAAAATATATGACAAATCAGTATCTATAACAAAACTCGCACTCCCCACCAAAAAGGGCGTAAGCAGAGGATGTGCTACTAAGCAACATTAAGAAATTGCGCATCTGAACTAGTGGATCTTTTTTACTTAGTTTCGCTGACCGGCACTTATGAGAGTAAGAAATGACACTCTACTTTTAAGAGTATATTCTGTTGATGAAAAATCATATTTATTTCAAGCTTGAAGAGAACAAATTATACCAGAAACTGATTCCTGGAAAAAATTCTTTACAAAAATATTAAAAGTGAAATGAGATTATGTTAATTTTTCAAAATGCAACAATATTTATCTCTAAGAAAATAACAACAACAAAAAAAAGCAGTCTTTTTTTCCATCAATCAGCAATGGGCATGAATTGGCTTACAGCATAATTGTATAGGCAGTAGTCATGCAATATTATCCTCATATACTTGAGAATAACTACATTTTATAAAACATTTTTTAAATTGTCAAAGTATTTTCTACTTAATTGCTCATCTGACTCCCCTACTGTTTACTCCTATCCTAGCTGTATTATGAAGGTCAAAGAGGCTATTTAAAAAACAATTATTTTCCTTTGATGAGCAGAAGATGCGTGTAAAACAAACGAGATAATGATTCCTAAGCTTGTAATTTTGTCAACTTCCTGGTAAATATTGTTAAAACAAGCATCAATATCAACAAACTACAAAATCTGTTGCAATTACTAGCTTCTAAATTGTCATTTGTAGTTGATGAACCTCATGGAATCAGGAGGACAATCAAAGTCTCCTAGGGACAGTTGGATGTGTGGACATCATGTTTACATTTCGCGTATTTTTAGAGACGTTTTAAGACAAGGGTATTGCTGCCCTAAATTACTTAAGTGCAGCTTAATGCGAACTAATTTTCTAGCAGTTGTGCTAAGGTGAATCAGTGCCAAACTACTCTTACATTTAATAGCCTCTGGGACACTGGGATCTAACTTCCCAGTGGACCCTCCTCTAAAGGACTGAAAATGTTGTAGTCATTTTTATTTTCCTAGTACAAAACAAAATTCTAGAACAATGGTTTCTAAACAGCAGGAACCTTTAATTAAATTAAAGCATTGAGTCAAGAAAACAAACATCATCTGATTAGTATCAAGAGAACAGGGTTTTTGAACTTTGGATTAAAAATAAAATCCTGCCCCAAGACTCTGGTAATGAAAGTCAGAACATTTTAATGAATTTATATATGATTGTTCAAGGCAAAATATAATAACTGGTCAAACATATAGTAGTTATAGTTTATTTCAAATTGGTGTTGATTGAAAAATAAGACAAATTCATTTTCTCCTGTTATTATTGACTTTGTAGAAACAATGATTTTTACATTTTTCATATATGTTTAAAGTGAACAGATAAGGGCTACAGTTACTTTTTGTCACTTAATGTGCCACATCATCTCTGATAGCTCCAATCTTAATAAAATATTTTTAAATTATCATGTGAATTTCTAATAAGAAAAATAATGAAACTGTTTTATGTTTTGTTATCCTCTTTAAATTTAAATAATACAATTTTAGAATTAAAGAAATTAATCTAAAATTCGCTTTATTCTAAAATTTTATGTGTTCTTTTGACTGCTATTTTAATGAAAGGATGACAGTTGTCTTAATCTTGAATGTTGATTGTAATCTCTAATTCTATCAGTTTGAGTCATCATAAAAAGGTACATTCACAACATAAGCGAACAGTAGTTACATAGGTAGCACGTAAAGGAAGTATGGACTATAATTACTTTTTTGTTCATTGAGATACACAATGCTAAAAACAATTTTATTCAGGTCATTGGATATTCAGCTCAGCGTGATTTTTCAATTTTATAAACAGTAGGAGACTCAACAAGGGATAATGAAGTAAAACAGCACCATGAAATCACCAGCTAAATTATTTTCTTTTTCTTTGGCTATTTAAGTTCAAAATTAAATACTCTGAAAAGTCTAAGCACGACTGAAATTGTACAATTCCTAAGCAACCATGCTTCATTTGTGTTTCATATACAGCCAATGCTGAAACTTTTCTTTAAGAAACTTGAAAACATTGAAGAATAGCAAATAAAAATATACATTTGTGAATAAAAATGGATTGTGTGAATTTTATAAGGATTTAAGCAAATTGGATTTATTCACTAGATTAAATTTGATAATAAAATACAACTCTTAGTCATAATTTTGATTCTTACAAATATCTTTCAGATCTCTCTGGAGATAGTCACCTTGAACTATTTTGCCCCTTCAAGTAATACCTAAAAGATTGACCATTCATTAGATATGTATGTGGTATTCCACCTACCTTGTTACATACCTCTAGCGTCCTGCTCTTCTTCAAATCATTTTATATACAAATGGTCTCTGTTTTATGATGGCTCAATTTACAGGTTTTCAACTTTGCAAATATTTTATCTGGATGTAATCCCATTGTAGAAGTCAAGGAGCATCTGCATAAATCTCTTAGAATATCACTTAGCCAAGCCATCATATGTGGCATATGTTTCTCCTAGCTTTTGGTGATAAAGTCCTATTCATTCTTTAAATTTCATCACAAATTTAATTTTCTTTATTAAATGTATCAATACATTATCCATTATATTTGTAATATGGGATGCTCACATTATGAAATTATTTTTATTATTCAAATAATTATTACTTAATATGCTACATACTATTTGAGAATAGAACATGCCCTCAACCTTATCTAGAATATTGTACAATAGAAGTAAAAGTGAGTCATAAAAGTGAGCCAAATATATAATTTTACATTTTGTAGGAACAACATTAAATAAGGTAAAAACAAAATTGAGTTAATTTTAATGATATATTTTAATTAATATATCCAAAATATAATTTCAGCATATAATCAATATAAAATATTAACAAGATGTTTTATATTTAAAATTGTAATTCTTGAAAATCTGTTTTTTGTTTTGTTTTGTGTATTCCCTTTCAGCACGTATCAATTCTAATTGGCCATATTCAAAGTGCTCAAAGGTTGCCTCATAAAGCTAATAGACACCACATTGGACAGTGTAGATAGAGAATGATATCTGGGCGTGGAAGGTGCTTGTTAAAGTGATGAATTCTTTTGTGTTTGTATGTGTGTGAAGGCACATATATATGAAGTAAAGTAAAACATTAAAACACTTAATACAATGTTACAATAAACAGATACAATCAAATTAATAGCCATAGAAAGGGAATGTGTTAGGAAAATATAGAACATGTGTTTGTATAGATAAATATATAGAATAGCTGATTAAAAGTACATGAAAATAAATAAATGAGCCAATATTTAAGAAGTGAGAACAAAATTATTCTATAATATATCTGGGCAAATAATCTTAATAGACATTTCTCAAAAGAAGACATACAAATGGTCAAGAGGTATATGAAAAATCCTCAACATTACTAATTATCAGTGAAATGCAAATTAAAACCACAATAAGCTATAACCTAACATCTACTAGAATGGCTATTATCAAAAAGACAAAATATAACAAGCTTTACCAAGCATGTAGAGAAAAGAGAGCACTTGCATGTTGGTGGTGATATAAACTGGTGTAGCCATTATGAAAAATAGTATGGAGGTTCTTCAAAAACAAGAACAGAACTACCATATGACCCAGCAATTTCACTATTGGGTATATATTAAAAAGAAATGGAATCAGTATGCAAAGAGACAGTTGCACTCACATGTTTATTGCGGCATTGCTTACAATAGCCAGGATATGGAGTACACCTAAGTGTCCATCAATGGATGAATCAGGAAAATGTGGTATATGTACCACATTCAGCCTTAAAAAAAATGAAATCCTGTCATTTGTGACAACATGGATGCTCCTAGGAAGACATTATATTAAATGAAATAAGCCAGGGTTAGAAAGACAAATACCACAGGATATCACTCATATATGGAATCCAAGAAAGTTAATCTCGAAGAAGTGGAGAGTAGAATGGTGGTTACCAAAAACTGGGATGATTGAAGGGAGTGTAGAGATATTGGTCAATGCATACAAAACAGGAAACAGAAACAACAGGTTCAAAAGAGCAATTGTACAACTTGGGAACCATTGTTAGTAATATATTGTATTCTTGAAAAGTGCTAAGAGAGGGTATATAAAGGGTACTCACTACAAAAGCAACAGCTCCGTGAGATTATACATATGGTAAAAAGCCAGATTTAGTCATTTTACAATGTGTATATAATTCAAAACATCATGTTATAGACAGTAAATGTAAGTTTTCTGTTAATATAACACATAAAATAAAAAATAAATCAATGCTTTAACTACATAACTGAATCATACTATTTGTTCTCATTTTGTATTCTTTCCCACTAGTAGAATTATAAGAGAAAGAAACCTTATTTGAATTAATAGTTTAAATTTTAATTACATCTGATAGAATGTTTATTAAAAAATGTTAAAAGATACAAGTAGCAAAGATGTGAAGAAGAAGGAACCCTTCTACACTATAGGTGGGAATATAAATTGATTACAACCATTATGGAAAACAGTATGGAGGTTATTCAAAAAATTAAAAATATCCCACTTTAGGGTATATATTCAAAGAAAACAAAATCAGAACATTGAAGAGATATCTTCACTCTCATGTTTATTTCAGCATTATTCATAATAGACAAGATATGAAAATAACCTAAATGTCTGTTGGATAAATAAATTAATTAATTGGATGAATAGATAAAATATAATATTATTTTGACATAAAAAAGAAACTTCTGCCATTTGGGACAATATAGGTAAAACTTGAGGGCATTATGCTAAGTGAAAGTAATCAGACAGAAAAAGACAAATACTGTATGATACCGCTATACATGTGAAACCTAAAAACATTGAACTCGCAGAAAGGAAGAGTAGAATGATTGTTTCCAGGGACTGGGAAGTGGGGAAAATAGAGAAATGTTGGCTAAAGAGTTCAAATTTTTGCTTAGAAAATGAGTAAGTTATGGGGATCTAATGTACACCATGATGACTATAGTTAAAAATACTGTATTGTACACTTAACATATGCTAATAAAGTAGAT
This sequence comes from Papio anubis, assembly GCF_008728515.1. Taxonomy (NCBI): domain Eukaryota; kingdom Metazoa; phylum Chordata; class Mammalia; order Primates; family Cercopithecidae; genus Papio; species Papio anubis. The sequence continues at coordinate 47,487 of NW_022163345.1, read as the reverse complement.
CTTAAGTGTTCTCAATACAAAAGAAAAAAAGGTAACTAGATTATGGTAATCATTTCACTATATATACTATACACAGACAAATATGTGTTCACACATGTATAATATTTAAAAGCATCATATTGTACACCTAAATTTAAACAATTTTTTTTTGTCAGGTATACCCTTATGAAGTCAGAAAAAATTAAATAAATAAAATAAATCATGCAAGTTCTATTTGAAGATGAGTCAATAGATCTCATTTTTAATCTCTTTCATTTATAAGTGAATTGCTTGCATTGATTGCTTGCTAAGACCACCTGTTGGAATTTTTATAATGGAAAGTCTGCAGTTACAACACAAATTCAGTAATTATTCATAATAATATGATCATAAAATGCAAGAGTTGAATTTTATTACAAATCATTTCAAAAGCCATAAAAAATGTGACTGAATCGTAGTCACACTCCAGCAGAATAAGTGGAAAGATGTCTGTAAAATTTTATGCAAATATCTTTTTGTGGCATGGGATTAAATTCCCATCATCCCAGGGCGAAAAAAATCCACCTCAAACAATTACACTATATGAGGATGATGCATTACAAAAAAATCATTAGTATTCCCAAAATGCATCTTTAATGATGACAAAATCAACAATGTGAAAGATGTATATTCAAAATTTTAACTGAAAACCTTTCATGAAATGAGAGTATAAACAAAAATATTTCAGTGTAAATATATTTTTGTACTGCATATTTTAAATATGTACACATTAATATGTTTGATCTTATAATTATGTAATTAAATAGTTCCTCTATATTTTTAATATTTTACATTGCTCATTTGTCCTCTCCAAGTAAAACAATGTTTAAAAATACTCTTGTTGTTGAAATAAGAGGTTATCTTTTATTCATAATTATTTTAAAAGTGTGCACAAAAGAAGTTGCTTTATGTTTAGAGATGTTTAAATACATTTATATAAATCAACTGGTCCTAAAATATATGACAGAGCCTAAACAGAGAAACAAAAACAATTATGACTAGTTCAAAGAAAGAAAAGTCAATGCAATAATTTGATTAAAATGATGAAAACCTGACCATCATTTAGTGATTAAATCATAAATAAAGCTGGGAACAACAACAAAAAAATGGTAGGTACCTGATGGCATATGGAATCATGGAAGACACATGTATCCCCTGTTTGAGACAGACACTGCTAAGGGCAGAAAGTGACAGACAAATACCCTGATTTTTCCCTTCTTTGCATCTTGCTTTTTAAGTCTTCTCCAGTATTACCCGTTGCTGAAATCCAAATTGAATCTATGCATGAGGATTTGGGAGGAGGAGGCTAAGACTCTACCTTTTGAAACAGAATAACAAAAGGAAAGTGAGCAATGCGTCTGAATCAAAGATGATCAAAGTACATACAACCATTTTGATACGAATTTTATTTCAAAAAATTAAAATGCTAATGAGTATACCTCATAAAAATAAGAGAAAACAGAATTTATTTCAGATTAGAAGCAGAGCTGTTTTACCAGTCACTAGTGATTGTGTCATTTCTTATTTTCCATGAAATTACTTATGAAGATATATGAAAATTATTTTTTAAAATATTGTAATAATATATTTAAAATAAATATTTTAAAAGAAAGTGAAATTAATTTTCACTAAATATAAATATAATATTGCTTGCTGAGAAAAAAGACTATAACTTGCTATACATTAACTTATCTAAAGAATAACTAAAATAATATCAAGTTCCTTCAGTAATTGTTATGACATATAGTTCTAAAAAAATAGCAGTTTCTAGGCAAAGATAAAAGAGAATAATGTTTCTTCTAGCTATAAATAAAGTAGGGTAGGTTTTGTATTATATTCCGCTTTATTTCCTTTGCAATCTCAAGTTTCATCCAGATCCTGGGTAGCCATTGCTTTAGTTAAAACATACTTAAGAGGAACTCCAAATTTTCTAGAGAATACGAACCAAAGAATTTAAATACTATACTTTATATAATAATGTAACCGGGCTGGGCACGGTGGTTTACGCCTGTAATCCTAGCACTTTGGGAGGCTGAGGCGGGTGGATCACTTGAGGTCAGGAGTTTGAGACTAGCCTGGCCAACATGGAAAAACCCTATTTCTACTAAAAATGCAAAAATTAACCGGATATGGTGGTGGGCGTCTGTAATCCCAGCTACTTGGGAGCCTGAGGCAGGGAATTGCTTGAACCCGAGAGGCAGAGGTTGCAGTGAGCGGAGATCACGCCACTGCACTCTAGCCTGGGCAACAGAGCAAGACTCTGTCTACAGATATTAAATAATGATTGTAATACTCTTTGTTGGTGCATAGAACGGAGAATTGAAGGTAAAATGGGAACTGTTGTGGGCATGATAATGATTCTGTCCAAAGATATCCATGTCGTAATCTCCTAGTTCTACTGTCCTAATTTCTGAAACCCATGAACACATTATCTTACATGACAAAAAAGAACTCTCTAGATGTGATTAAGAACCTTGAGATGAGTGGATTATCCTGGATACCATATGTGGGATCAATCTAATTACAAGGGTTCTAAAATCAGAGATTTTTTTTTTTTTTTTTTTTTTTCCCAATTGTGAGCAAAGTAAGATGTGACCAAGGAAGAGGACTCTGAGAGAGGCAATTTTGCTGGTTTGAAGATGGAGGAAAGAGTTTACAAGTCAAGGAATAGCAGTAGCCTCCAGAAGCTGGGAAAGGTAAGAAAGTCTAGTATAATCCTAGAGCCTCCAGAAAGAATTTCAGCCTTATTGACACTTTAATTTAGTGAGTCCTGTTTCTGATTTCTACAGAACTTGAAGTAATAAATTGATGGCATTAAGTCACTAACTTGTGGTTTATTTCAACAGCTATAGAAAACTAAGACAAAAAATATTGCAAAAATGTCTACTGTAGTGTAGGGGAGTCAGGCAAATTTTAATTTATAAAGGTAATATTCAGGCTTCATCTTTACAATAAAGTGGAAATTAGCTAGATGTATAAAGAATTACTGTCTGAGGTAGAGAGAACAACATAAGTGAAGGCCAATAGATGAAGCTTTCATTGTTAAATTTTAAATATAGAAGATGAGGGATATTTACAGAAAGATGAAACCACAGAGATGATCGCTGATGCACCATAAAATGTAGACATTAGGGGAGTTAGAGCATGCCACCTTGTTATTTGAGAAAACAGCACAAGCAGGAAGACCTCCCTCATGTTCTCCTAGTTCATCTACTCTGAAGCAGGTCATAAGACCCTAATTTGAGAGGTCTTTTCCCTATAACCAGAGGAAAGGAAGATCTTTATACGAAGACAGAGGAATACAGAGAAAATCTGAACACAAAGGCCTTAATAAATTCCTTCCACCTTTAGATCAACCCTCCTTTGTCCAAATATGTCTCCACAACTATACACCTTTTCATCAAATTTAAGCATAAAAACACACAAGTTTACCTATTTCTTTGTATCTTCTTTTAAGAGTTCCCCTGTTACAGAAAACTTAAAATAGATATATTTGTATGTTTTTTTCTTGTTAACCTCTCTTTTTTATAGAGGCCACAGCCATTAATTTAATGATGGGCAGGAAAAGACATTTTTTTCACCTGCTACATGATAGTCTGAATTTTCCTAGAGCAATGAATTTTCCACAGATAAATAGAATGAATAAAATGTCATTTTCTGAAATACCGTTAATATTCTTACGTGAAAAAGATATAATGGAGCAAAGATGCAAGGAAGCAGGAAACCATTTATGATGATACTAAAGTAAATCAAAGCATATAGGTCATGGACTAAAGGAAGTGAGGGTGGAAAAGAAGAAAAACTAAGGAAGTAGAGACATGCAGGAGAAAGAGTTATCAAGTCAATGCATGGTAATGGAGTTAGGTTCGTCGAAGGGACAAGAAACAAACAAATGCAAATCCCAGGTTTCTGTCTAAGGAAGCTCGGCATTGTTTAGTGTCATAGATTGAGATTGGAAACTCATGAGGTTAAAAAGTCAAGAGGAGATAGTAAGTTTATCTTTGGACATATTGACATTGTAATTTCCTGCTAGGTATCTAATTGTATATTTTAGTAAATTATTTTACATATGTGTTTTAAACATAAAAGAGATACTAGGCTGGATATTTATATTGTGAAATTATTTTGGTTATATGGCCATGATATGTGGATATCAAATGAAGCCAAGAAGTAGTGGATAACAATTCCAAAGGAAAAATAAGTCCTAAAATATATGCCGAAGGAATACCAGTTTTAATAGCCAATCTGTGGAGAAATATATAACTAAGTAAATCTCCAGGAAGGAAAATGACATCCTGAAAGTATTGCTAGGAAGTGCAAAGAATGTAAATCCACAAAATCCAGCTCAAATCAAAAAGGAGTGGAACCAGGAGGATCCATCACTCAATGTCAAGTCATTACTTCAATGTATATCTAGATGTTGGTGTGTTTGGTAAACCTGTTATAAATTGTATAGCCTTTATGATCTGTGTGCACATATAAGTGAATGATGTTTAATGGATTCTTATGTGGGTATAATAACTCTTCACAAGTAGCAGTAATTTTTATTTTATTTGGAGAAATGAACCTCTCTGAATCTCGGTTGGCATTCTTGGGCCCACAGAAGAAAGATTTAATTCTCCTCATACTTTCTGGATTGGTTCTAAGAACAAGATTTTCAGAAAGAGATTCCCAGAAATCTTTTCCATAGGGGAAAACCCTTAGAAATTAAATTAAAACTTACCATTATGATCAAACTACTGATACATACAGCAATATGGATGAAACTCAAAAACATAAACTATATAAAAGAAGATGGACCCAAAAGACTACAAGCTGAATTATTCCATTTATTTGATATTTGGGAAACGCAAAACCGTGGAGACTGAAATTTAATTAGGGCTGGATACAGGTGGAGTTGATTCACTGCTAAGGAGCATGAGGACATTATTTGGGGTGATGAAATGTTCTATATCTTGATTATGAAGGTGGTTACACTCATAGAACTATATTCCTAATTTTTATTATACTTTGATAAAACCTAATTTAAAACTATGAATAAATTGTAATAATGAAAAACTTACTGATATACTGAGTGTTTCTAACACAACCTAATTATGTACTTTTGTGCAATAAATTACTAAATGATATATTTTAAAAGAGATTAGATTTTTAATGAATTACTGGTTTATTTTAGAAAGTAATATTTTTTAATGAGCAAACTTACTGCAACCTGTGAAAATTTTATAACTAATAAGCATATATGAAAACATGTTGGTCAAGTTTACCTTGGCAATATGTACCCTATTAACTGATTTACTTAAATTGCTATTTGGTAATTGAAACCTATTTTCTTTTTGATTTCCTATAAAATAGATAGTTGATTTTGTATAGATAAGTTTTGAAGTAAAACACTGAGATATATTTTTAAACTAAGTGCATACTCATACTTGTATAATGTTTTACCTGTTTCCAATTTTAAGAGACTACTTATACTATAAATGTATTCATTTCTTAACTTTGATTTTAGTTTCAGGATTACATGTGCAGGTTTGTTATATAGGTAATTTGCATGTCTTGCTGGTTTGGTGTACAGGTTATTTCATTGCTCAGGTAATAACCATAATACCCGACAGGTATTTTTTCAAACTGCACCCTCCTTCCACATTTCAGTCTCAAGTAGACCCCAATGTCTGTTGTTGCCTTCTTTGAGTCCATGTCTACTCAGTGTTTACCACCCACATATTTGTGAGAACATGTGGTATTTGGTTTTCCATTCCTGAATTAGTTTGCTTAGGATAATGTCCTCCAGCTCCATCCATGTTGCCACAAAGAACATGATCTTGTATATTTTTGGCTGTATAATATTCCATGGCAGATATCTACCACATCTGTTATTGTTGGGTATTTAGGTTAATCCCATGTCTTTGCTATTGTGAATATTGCTGTGATGAACATACATGTGCATGTGTCTTTATGGCAGAATGACTTATATTCCTTGGGTATATACCCAGTAATGGGATTGCTGGATCAAAAGGTGGTTCTCTTTATATTTTGAGAAATAACCAAACTGTTTTCCACAGGGGATGAACTAATTCACATTCCTACCAGTAGTGTACAAGTGTTCCCTTTTCTACAGAACCTCAACAGCATCTGTTATTTTTTGACATTTTAATAATAGCCATTCTGACTGATGTGAGATGATATCTCAATGTGGTTTAGATTTACATCGCTCTAATGACTAAAAACTCAACTTAAGTGATGTTGAATATTTTTTCACAGGTTTGTTGGCCCCATATATGTTCTCCTTTCAGAATTGTTTGTTCATTTACTTTGCCCACTTTTTAATTGGGTTGTTGTTTTTTTCTTATAAATTTGTTTAAGTTTCTTATAGATGCTGAATATTAGACCTTTGTCAGGTGCATAGTTAGAAAGTATTTTCTCTCATTCTGTGGCTTGTCTGTTTACCATGTTGATAGTTTCATTTGCAGTGAAAAAGCTCTTTAGTGTAATTAGGTCCCCTTTGTAAATTTTTGTTTTTCTTGCAATTAATTTTGGCACATCCATCACAAAATCTTTGCCAGCGCCTATGTGCAGAATGGCATTTCCTATGTTTACTTCAATGGATTTTATGGTTTTATGTTTTACATTTAAGTCTTTAATACATCTTTAGTTGTGTTTTCTGCATCTTGTATAGATGGGTTCCAGTTTTAATCTTCTGCATATGGCTAGCCAGTTATCCCAGCACCATTTATTAAATAGGGACTCCATTACACATTGCTTCTTTTTGTCAACTTTTTCAAAGATCAGTAGGTTGTAGGTGTATAGTTTTATTTCTGGGTTCTGTATTCTGTTTCATTGGCCTATGTGTCTGTTTTTGTACCAGTACAATGCTATTTTGGTTATTGTGACCCTATTGTGTAGTTTAAAGTAGGACGAAGTGATGCTTCCATCTTTGTTCTTTTTGCTTAGGCTTGCTTTGGCAATTCAGGCTCTTTTTTTGTTCCATATTAATTTAAGAATCCTTTTTTTTTCTAATTCTGTTAAAAATGTCTTGGTAGTTTAATAGGAATTGCGTTGAATCTGTGAATTGCTTTGGGCCATATGATTATTTTAAGAATATTGATTCTTCTTATCCATGAGCACAGGATGGTTTTCCATTTGTTTGTTTCATTTCTGATGTCTTTGGGCAGTATTTTGTAATTCTTGTTGGAGAGATCTTTCACCTCCTTGGTTAGCTGTATTCCTAAGGATTTTATTATTTTTGTGGCTTCTGTAAATGGTATTGTGTTCTTGATTTGGTATTCAGCATGAACATTGTTGGTGTAGGGAAATCCTACTGGCATTTGTACATTGACATTACAACCTAAAATGTTCTACAGTTATCAGATCTTCGAGTTTTTGGACATAAATTATGGGGTTTTCTAGGTCTATAATCACATCATCTGCAAACAGAGATAGTGTGAATGTCTCTCTTCCTATTTGGATGTCTTTTATTTATTCCCGTTTCCTGATTGCTCTAGGTAGGACTTCCAGTGCTATGTTGAAAAGGAGTGGTGAGAGTGAGCATTCATGTCTGATTCTGATTCATGATGGGAATACTTCCAGCTTTTGCTCATTCAATATGAGCAGTATGTTACCTGTAGATTTGTCATGAATACCTGTTATTATTCTGAGATATGTTCCTGTAGTGTTTAGTTTGTTGAGGTTTTCTAACATGAAGCAATATTAAATTTTATTGAAAGCCTTTACTGCATCTATTGAGATTATCATGTGGTGTTTGTTATTGCTTCTGTTTATGTGATGAATCACATTTATTGATTTGCATATGTTGAACCAACCTTGCATCTTAGGGATAAAACATACTTGACTGTGGTGTATTAGCTTCTCAATGTGCTGCTAGATTTTGTTTGCTAGTATTTTATTGAGGATTTTTGCAACTATATTCATCAATGACAGTGGCCTGAAGTTTTCTTTCTTTTTTTTTTTTTTTATCTGCCAGGTTTTGGTATCAGGATGATTCTGGCCTCATAGGATGAGTTGGGAGAAGTCCATCTTGCACAATTTTTTTCAAATACTTTCAGTAGGAAGGGTATCAACTCTTGGTTGGTGTTCAATAGAATTTGTCTGTGAATCTATATGGTTCTAGACTTTTCCAGGTTGATAGGTTTTTTATTACTGATTCAGTTTTGGAACTCATTATTGGTCTGTTCTGGGTTTCACTTCCTTCTTGGTTCAATCTTGGGAAATTGTATGTTTTCAGGAATTATTCTATTTCTGGTAGGTTCTTAAGTTTGTGTGCATAGACATGTTTGTAATAGTTTCAGAGGGGTTTTTTTGCATTTCTGTGGGGTCAGTGGTAATGTTCCCTTTGTCACTTCTGATTGTGCTTATTTGGATTTTCTCTCTTTTATCTTTGGTAATCTAGCTAGTGGTCTATCAACTGTATTCACTTTTTCAAAAAAAAAAAAAAAAACTTCTGGTTTTGTTGATCTTTTGTATTATTTTGTCTCATGTTTTTCATTCAGTTCAGTTCTGATTGTGGTTATCTCCTGTCTTCTGCTAGCTTTGGAGTTGGTTTGTTCTTGCTTTCCTAGTTCCTCAAGGTGTGATGTGAGGTTGTTAATTTGAGATCTTTCTAACTTTTAATGTGGACATTTAGTGCTATAAACTTTCCTTTTAACACTGCTTTGACTCTGTCCCAGAGACTGTGATATGCTTTATTCTCATTAGTTTCAGAGAATTCCTTTATTTCTGCCTTAATTTCATTGTTTACTCAGAAGTCAGTCAGGAGCAGGTTGTTTAATTTCCATGTAAGTGTACTGTTTTGAGTGATGTTCTTAATGTTGATTTCTATTTTCATTGTGCTGTGGTCCAAGACAGTGATTCGTGTAATTTTTTAAATTTGCTGAGAATTACCTTATGGCCAATTGTATGGTCAATTTTAGAGTATGTGACATGTGCAGATTAAAAGACTGTGTATATTCTGTTGTTTTGGGGTGGAAAGTCCTGTATGTCTGTTATGTCCATTTGGTCAAGTGTCAAGCTTTAGTTATGAATATTGTTGTTAGCCTTCTGTCTCGATGATATGTCTAATACTGTCAGTGAGGTGTTGAAGTCTCCCACAATTATTGTGAGGTCATCTAAGTCTCTTCATAGATCTCTAAGAACTTGTTTTATATATCTGGGTGTTCCAGTATGGGGCGAACATATATTTAGGATAGTTAGGTCTTATTTAATTGAACTTGCTATCATTATGTAATTCCCTTGTTTGTCTGTTTCGATCATTGTTGAGTTGAACTCTATATTGTCTGAAATTGGAATAATAATCTCTGCTTTTCTTTGATTTACCATTTACTGGTAAATTTTTCTATATCACTTTACTTTCAGCCTATGAGTTTCATTACATATGAGATGGGTCTCCTGTAGACAACATGCTGCTGAGTCTTGTTTCTTTATCTAATTTGCCATTCTGTGCCTTTTTAATTTGGGGCATTTAGCTTGTTTACATTTGAAGTTACTATTGATATGTTCAGATTTGATCCTGTTATCATGTTGTTAACTGTTTATTATGCAGGTTGGATTGTGTAGGTGCTTTATAGTGTCACTGGCCTATATGCTTAAGTGTGTTTTTGTGGTGTCCAGTAATAGTCTTTTGTTTCCATATTTAGCACTCATTTAAGGATCTCTTATATGACAGGTCTGGTGGTGACAAATGCCCTTAGCATTTACTTCTCTAAAAAGGGTCTTATTTCTCCTTTGCCTATGAAGTTTAGTTTGACTGGATATGAAGTTCTTGGTTGGAGTTTCTTTTTTTTTTCTTTTTTTTTAAGAATGCTGTGTATAGTCCCCCAATCTCTTCTGGCTTGCAGGACGTCTGATGGAAGGTCTCCTGTTAGCCTGATTAGGTACCCTTTCTAAGTGACCTACCACTTCTCTCTAGCTGCCTTTAATATATTTTTGTTCATGTTAACCTTGGAGAATCTGATGATTATGTGTCTTGGGGATCGATATTTTCCATAGTGTCTAACAGGAGTTCTCTGTACTTCCTGAAATTAAATGTTGGCCTTTCTAGTAAGGTTGGGGAAATTTTCATGGATGGTATCCTCAAATGCTTTTCGAGTTGCTTGGTTTCTCTCCCCCTCTTTCAAGGCTGTCAATGAGTCACAGATTTGGTCTCCTTAAATAATGTCATATTTCTTGGAGGTTTTGTTCCTTATTGCTATTTGTTCTTAGTTTTTGTCTGACTGAGTTAATTTAGAAAATCAGTCTTTGAGCTCTGAGATTCTTGCCTCATTTGGTCTATTCTGCAGTTAATACTTGCAATTGTATTATGAAATTATTGTAGTGTGCTTTTCAGCTCTATCAGTTCAAATTTCAGGTTCTGTGTTGTTTTATTGTAGTTCTTAATTTCCTTGGATTGGGTTTCAACTTTCTCCTGAATCTTGATAATTTTATCCAGATTCTGAATTTTATGTCTGTAATTTAAGCCATTTCAGGTTTGTTAAAAACCATTGCTGGGGAATCAGTGTGCTTGTTAGAAGGTAAGAAGATACTCTGGCTTTTGAGTTGCAAGAGTCCTTGTGTTATTTATTTATTTATTTATTTTTCCCATCTGTGTGGACTGATGTTTATTTAATCTTTGAAGTTGGTGTCATTTGGAAGGGTTTTATTACTTTGATCTTCTTTGAGACCCTTAAGTGTTTTATTGTGGTATACATTAGATTAAGTTCATTGGATTCAATTCTGGAAGATTTCAGGGGGCCAAGGCTCAGTTTAGCACTTCTGGGCTGTGTGCTGTAACTCTGGAGAGCTGGTACTGGTCTCCCAGCTTTGTTCTTTCACTTCTTGAAGTTAGAACGTGCTGCGATGAAGGAGCCAAGGTGTTCCTGGTCTGCTGGCCCCAAAAATCCAATGAAGGATGCCAGCTAAAGCACTTCATTTAGGTCATGGCAATGGGATTTGTGCTCACTCACATGTGCCAGCAGCCACAGTAGGTAGCAGGTTCCACATGCATCAGCTGGGGTGCAACAACAACAGGAGTAGGTCAGAGGTGGTTTTGCATACGTTCAGGCTGGCAGCAATGGTGTGGTTGGGCACCAGCAGGTGTGAGGTGGCAGTGGAGGCACGAGCATCTCTCCACACACTAGTGTGGTGGTGCAGTCAGGGCAGGGCACCAGCAGGGACGAGTGTGCTGGTATCCATGCATGCACTTGTTCCAGAAGTGGCAGCAGCATGACAGGGGTGGGACACCAGCAAGAGGGATTCTGACATCTGTGAACAGCACTTGTGCCACAGCAGGGATGAAATGCCTACATATTAGTGGCATGGCACACTGGTGGATTTGACAAAACGGTGGGGTGTACACACACATATGTGCCATTATCAGAGGATAGACAAAATTACCCACATGCGTGTACTGTCAAAGTGGTTGTTAGAAATATTCATGGGTAAGTATGTGTCGGCCAAGTGGAAGGGGGAGGCTACAGTGGGAGAAGGCTGTGACGTGCTGATCACATCAAAGGTGGATGCTCTGCTGCAGCTCTCCAATGGTTAGGTGTCATCTGCAACAATAGAACTACGATGAAGACACCCCAGGATGTACCTTGGTTGTTCATCCAAGGCTACAATGCAATAGGCATGGCCAGGCTGGGGCAGCAGACAAAGGGGGGTGCGCTCAAATTTTACTGGCCTTGTCCCATAGGCCAGAGGGCCCTGATTGTCCAAGTCCAACAACCCTCAAAAGGCTAAAGTCACCTAGAGGAGCTTGGGGAACCTTGGGGAATGGGTGTCTGTTGCCACACTCTACTGCAGCCATTCCTGTGCTAAACCCTCTGGGCTATGTATAGGCTGTAATTCTGCCTGTGCTACCTTTCTAAGCAGCTCTTCCTGCCAGCTCAAGTGTCTGTGGAGGTCATGGGGTCTTTTGCAGCTAAGAGTCTGGAGGTCCATAGCAAAAGTGGATCACTCCCATCTGTTCAATTCACCCCTTCCCTAAGAGTCACTGGTGGCCGGGAGTGGGTGCCTATGCTGGGCAGCCCCTCACAGTGTTCCTGGCTTCTTTCAGTCCATTGTTTGCAACCTCCCTCCCTCTATTCTCAATGCCTTCCCTCTGCATATCTACTATGAGAGTGCCAGTTTTCTCAGTATCCCAGTCCACTGGTGAGAGATGTTCCTCTGGGCTGTGTCTTCTCAGCCATCTTGGCTCCCTCTGCTAAAAATTTAGAAGATATATGTCAGATTTTACCTAAACATGATGCTCCATGATAATTTTGAATGTATTTACAACAAATTACATCCTTCAATAATTGTTCAAATGATACAAATGCTATTAAGAGCTTCTGTATGCAATACTTTCACTATGTAAAATATCTGATAATTCTATATAAATTTCACTACTTAACTACAGTATACTAACTAAAATTTTCTCTTTGAATTGACTAACCATTAAAAAAATGCTTTCCACATTGATAATTATAATAGTTATATACATGGTTACACAAACACACACTTACGAATCACACCAGTATTTTTCAATTTAATGAACAGACTCTAGTTACAACTATTTATTATTACATTCTAACTGATTGCTTATGATTGATTTAAATTACAATCAAATTGCTGATAATTTGGATATAAGTATCTGTGTGCATTGGGAATGATTATATAAGAGATGACTCTATTATACGCTTTATATGCCAAAGTGGTTTGTGTGAATTAGTTACAAACATGGTTAAGAAGATCAAGATATCTATTACAGAATATTTTATTTGTATTTATCTATTCTGGTAATTTGTCTCTATATTAAATGATTGTTTAAATTCACAAACAAATTTGTGATGACTTTAAAAATTCATCTTCATTTCTGTTCTTACACTTTTATTGAGGGCATTACCCCACTGTGGAAAGATACCCAGAGATCTTGCACCAAGGGAAAAAAACAAACAAATCAAATAGCAACAAAAGCATACTTAAGTTAGCCGAACTATATCTCATCTAATCTCCAGTAAATGTTTGAGTTTGCGTATTTTAGCATCACTTATACATTATTTATTTAATTTTGCCTCTTACTCCTTCCTAAATAATGTGAATTATTTGAACATAGGAGCCTTTATACCCTTGGTGTTTTTAGACCTTCTCTGCTTTAATAGTTGATGCTTAATACATATATGAAAGTGAATACTTTTCCTAAACAATTTTTTTAGTTTTAGTGGTAAGACATTAAAAGTGGTTCTTTGGGTTTGAATTATCTTTATAATATTTTTGACTGTATGACTCATATAGTCACGCACACACACGAACAGATAATCAGAGTTTACTTTAAAACTTCAAGCAAGTTATGGTTTAGGGATTATTTGAAGAAGATTTGCTTATAAATTGCAATTAACTATGAATGATATTTTGCAAAAGTACCTTGTTAAGACCCTTTTAAATGGCCATTCAATGGTAAAATAACAAGTTAAATTAAACATAATTTGTTGCATCACATTATCTTAGTCGGAATTTTTGTAATTTATAATCTTCTCTGTGTAACATGTTTTGCACAAGTATTTCAATTAAAATTTCATTTTTAAAATTTTAAAATTTATTTTACATATTACATGCAATAAATTAGTGTTTGAAAAATTAAACATATTTGTGCATATATTCACGTAAATATATGATTATCTGCATTTCATTTCAAAAAATTCTAAATCAATACTATAAATATAAATATTAATTTTTCAATTTATTATATGTAATCTTAAGCTCATCTTTTTAATCCTCCCTTTCACACAAATGTTAATCACTTATTCATGAAGGTATCAAATATTTTTCAATATCTCCTCTCTAGTAGGTATTGAGCATAAGTTAATTATAATATAACTGCACTTGGTATTTTCCTTATAGTCAGTATTATTTATATAGATACCACAACATCTCTGCATCATGGCAGTGATTCAGAATTTATTTTGAAGGGAAAGGCAAGAAACATATTAATATCTTATATATTTTAAAAAACAACAGTGAAATAGCAAATAAGTGGTACAATTATAGAGATGAAGATTAAATATAGATTAAAGGAATGGCGTCAGTTTATGTAACATTATTACATATCACTCAGTAGCACTCTTTTTCTATACTCAATTGTTGAAACCAGAAATCTGAGCACCAAAATTGCCCTTGCTTTCACCCATGTAACCCATTTCCAATTAGACATCTGTCTTGTCAATTCTACCATCATAAAAAAAATTTATGAAGTGTTCCCTTCTCTACCTTTGATTTCATTAGGGCTAAGCAAAGGCAACAAAAGCCAAAATTGACAAATGGGATAGAATGAAACTAAAGAGCTTCTGCACAGCAAAAGAAACTACCATCAGAGTGAACAGGCAACCTACAGAATGGGAGAACATTTTTGCAATCTACTCATCTGACAAAGGGCCAATATCCAGAACCTATAAAGAACTCCATCAAATTTACAAGAAAAAAACAAACAACCCCATCAAAAAGTGAGCAAAGGATATGAACAGACACTTCTCAAAAGAAGACATTCATACAGCCAACAGACACATGAAAAAATGTGCATCATCACTAGCCATCAGAGAACTGCAAATCAAAACCACAATGAGATATCATCTCACACCAGTTAGAATGGCAATCATTAAAAAAATCAGGAAACAACAAGTGCTGGAGAGGATGTGGAGAAACAGGAAAACTTTCACACTGTTGGTGAGACTGTAAAGTAGTTCAACCATTGTGGAAAACAGTGTGGCGATTCTTCAAGGATCTAGAACTAGAAATACCATTTCACCCAACCATCCCATTACTGGGGATATACCCAAAGGATTATAAGTCATGCTGCTATAAAGACACATGCACACGTATGTTTATTGCGGCACTATTCACAATAACAAAGACTTGGACTCAACCCAAATGTCCATCAGTGACAGACTGGATTAAGAAAATGTGGCACATATACACCATGGAATACTATGCAGCCATAAAAAAGGATGAGTTTGTGTCCTTTATAGGGACATGGATGCAGCTGGAAACCATCATTCTCAGCAAACTAACGCAAGAACAGAAAACCAAATACTGCATGTTCTCACTCATAGGTGGGAATTGAAAAATGAGATCACTTGGTCACAGGAAGGGAATCATGATACACTGGGTCCTATTGTGGAGAGGTGGGGGGGAAGGATAGCATTAGGAGATATACCTAATGTAAATGACAAGTTAAAGGGTGCGGCACACCAACATGGCACATGTATACATATGTAACAAACCTGCACGTTGTACACATGTACCCTAGAACCTAAAGTATAATTAAAAAAAATAAAAATAAAAAATAAAAAATAAAAACAAACAAAACTATGCTATTTAAGAGTTGGATTTTTGGAACCATAAACAAGATTTATAGACCACTAGCTAGATTAGCAAAGAAAAAAAAAAAAAAAGAAAATCCAAATAAGAAATGACAAGGATAACATTACAACAGGTGCCACAGAAGTACAAAAGATGTTAAAGACTATTATGAACACGTCCATGCACACAGATGATACACTTTAGAGGAAGTATCTAAATTTTTGGAAACACAAAGCTTTCCAAAATTGAAATAGGAAGAGAATGAAAACCCGAACAGACATATGACAAATTCTGAAATTGAATAAATAATAACAAAACCTACCAACCAAAAAAAGTCCTGAACCAGAGATTCCCGGCTAAATTCTACTAGACATATACAAAAGAACTGATACTAATCATGTTGAAACTCTTCCAAAAAATGGAGGAGGTGCTCCTCCCTAACTCATTCTATGAAGGCAGCATCATCCTTATACCAAAAGCCAGCAAAGAAACAACATTTAAAAAAAAAAAAAAATCAGGTCAATAGTCCTGATAAAAACGGATGCAAAAATCCTCAACAAAATACTAGCAAACTGAATCCAGAGGCATATCAAAAAAATAATACACCACAATCAAGTAAGCTTTTTTCCTGAGATGTAATGCTAGTTCAATATATGCAAATGTGATTTGACACAAAAACAGAATTAAAAACAAAACCACATGACCACTTCCATAGGTGCCGAAAAGCATTTCTGTAAAATCCCATATTCCCTCATGATGATAAACCCTAAACAGATTAGGCATTGAAAGAACATATCTCAAAATAATGAGGGCCATCTGTGACAAACCCACAACCAACATGGTACTGAGTAGGCAAAAGCTACAACTATTTTCCTTGAGAACTGGAACAAGACAAGTATGGCCACTCTCATCACTCCATTTCAACACAGCACTGAAAACCCTTGCCAGAGAAATCGGTCAAGAGAAATAAATGAAAGGCATTCACATAGAAAATAAAGTCAAAACCTCTGTCTTCTCTGATATGCTTCTATAACTAGAAAATTTAAAGACTTCACCAAAAACTCCTAAAATTGATTAACAACTTCAGTAAAGTTCCAGGATACAAGATCAGTGTATAAAAATCAGCAACATTTCTATACACCAATAACATTCAACATGAGAATCAAATCAAGAACACAATGTTATTTAAAATAGCCACATACAAAAACATGAAATGCATAGAAGTACAGCTAACCAAGGATGTAAAAGAACTCTACAAAGAGAACTACAATACATTGCTGAAAAAAATCAGAGATGACACAAATGGAAAAACATTCCATGCCCATGGATTGGAAGAATCAAAATCATTAATATAGCCATACTGCCCAAAACAATTTACAGGTTCAATGTAATTCCTATCAAACTATCAATGTCATTTTTCACAGAATTAGAAAAGTCTATTCTAAATTTGCATGAAACCAAAAAACAATCTGAATAACCAAAGCAATCCTAAGCAAAAAGAACAAAGCCAAATGCATCACATTATCTGACTTCAAACTATATTACAAGGCTACAGTAACCAAAACAGCATAGTACTACAAAAACAGACATATAGACCAATGGAACAGAATATAGAACCAAGAAATAAAGCTGCATACCTACAATCATATTAACTTTGACAAAGTCGATAAAAAGAAGCAATGGGAAAAGAACTCCCTAATCAATATATGGTGCCAAGAAAACTGGCTAGACATATACAGAAAATGAAACTGAACCCCTATTTTCCACCACATACAAAAAATAACTCAAGTTGGGTTAAGGATTTAAATGTAAAATCTACACAAATTCTACTGGAAAACCTAGGAAATATCCTTCTTGAAATTGGCCTTGTCAAAAAATTTTTGACTAAGTCTTCAAAAGCAATTGCTACAACACCAAAAATTGGCAAGTAAGACACTAAAGAGCATATACACAACAAAAGAAACTATCAACAGAGTATGCACACAGCCTACAGAATGGGAAAAAATGCAAAATGCATTTGACAAAGGTCTAATATCCAGAATTTATAAGAACTTAAGCAAATAAACTAGCAAAAGCAAATAACCTGATTAAAAAGTGAGCAAAGGACATGAACAGAAAATTCTCAATAGAATGCATACAAGTGGCCAAGAAACATACAAAAAATTTCTCACCATCACTGATTACCAAAGAAGTGCAAATAAAAACCACAAAGAGACACCATCTCACACCAGGCAGAATGGCTATAATTAAAATGCCAAAAAATAACAAATACTGGTAAGGCTGGTGAGAGAAAAAGGAACACTTACATACTGCTAGTGTGAATATAAATTAGTTCAGCCAATATTAAAAGCTATTTGAAGATTTCTTAAATAACTTAGAACCACCATTTGACCCAGGAATCACATTATTGGGTACATATTTAAGGAAAATAAAATGGTTTTACCAAAGGACAGTCACATTTGTATGTTCATTGCAGCACTGTTCAAAATAGCAAAGCCATGAAATCAACCTAGGTGCTCACCGATGCTGTATTGGATAGAGAAAATGTACATACACGCAATGAAACACTACACAGCCATAGAAAAGAAGAAAATAACGTCCTCTGAAGCAACATGAATGCAGCTGGATGCCATTATACTAAGTGAATTAATGCAGGAACAACAACAACAAAAAGTGCTTCATGTTCTCACTTACAAGTGGGAGCTAAATATTGGGTGCCCATGGACATAAAAAGGGAGAAACTAGATACTGGGGACTACTACAGTAGGGAGGTAGGTAGAGAGGTGTAGGTTAAAAACTATTAGGTTGCTGCAAAAGTAATTGCGGTTTTTACTGCAATTACTTTTGCAGCAACCTAATACATATCAAATAATATGCTCACGACCTGGGTGACAGGATCCATACTCCAAACCTCAGCATCTTGCAATATAGCCATGTAAGAAACCTGCACATGCATCCCGTGAATCTAGAAAAAGCTGTAAGTATTTTAAACACACACATACAAACATATATTTCTCACTGAAAGACCTTTAGATGATGTATTTCTTGTCTTCTTAACTGGGATCTGTAGGATTTGATTCCACAGTGCTGGTTGGATTCAGGTCTCTTTAACATATTCTTCAGTCTAGATTGAGGATCTTCCTGGCACATGATCTTCTTATGGTGGATGGAAGAACCACATGAAGGCAAGTGAAAATCTGTGATATCACTTAAGTTACTGAGAATAAACTAGCACATTGTTGCCTTTCTTACATTTCCTTGACCAAAGCAAGTCCTATGACCAACCTCAGTATCAATTACCAAGGAGAGTATACTTCACTGGCTTAAATGTAAGAAATTTTGAAGTCACAAGGCCAGGGAATTCTATTAACACAATCACAGACTAGCTTGAGGGACACTAATACTTCCTCAGCTAAATTAATAAGCTTTTTCCTGTTGTTCTTAGCTACCACTTTCAGTCACCAGTCAACAATTATTTTTGACACCTCTTTAAAAGTCAAGATTTTAAAATTCAAAATTCTCTAGAGTAACTACCCTGCTTAGAAATAATTTAGTGAGTTGCTATAATATTTAAGATAATGTTGGATATCACATCACCTACAAGGTCTTCTAGTATCTGGTCTTGTTTATCTCTCTACTTTCCTCCTCTTGACCCAACCAACTCTTCCATAAATACGTTCCTTCTGCTGATGCTTCATTTTAATTGATTTCGCTTCATTTATTTTATCATAAAAGTTAAGCTTCTCCTAAGCTAGGAAGACTTTATATGACTCTTTCTAATCCAGATTATCAGCTTCTTTGACATTCACTTGTATCATGTAGTTTTCATGCCTTTTTCATAAGACTTATCACATAATAATATATTTAATAATATATAGGTATACTTCTCTTACTCCAATACTAAGTTATAATATATTGTATATTATTTTAAAGTAGGATCTATACTTCTTAAATTCTCTGAAACTGATATATAGCAATAGCACATAATAGAAAAAAATAATTTATTGCACCTCTACTAAATACATTACAAGTAACCAAACTAAGAGCTGCATTGGGTACAAAATTGCATAACACAAGTACCCTATCCTCAAGAAGTTTTGAATATGGTAGGAAAAATAAGATTCATAAAATGTTGTAAAATAATAAGATTTGTATTAGTGCTGCAAATTAATCATGTGTGTATGTTACAATGTGTGTTTGTTAGTACAAGACTATTGTTATACTGATTATTGCTTAGACGTGTGTGTGTGTGTGTGTGCGCGCGCGTGTGTGTGTGTGGTGGAGTCTCACTTTGCCACCCAGGTTGGAGTGCAGTGGCAAGATCTCAGCTCACTGCAGCCTCCATCTTCAAGGTCCAAGCGATTCTCTCACCTAAGCCTCCCAAGTACCTGGGGTTACAGACACCCGCCACCATGCCTGGCTCATTTTTATATTTTTAGTAGAGATGGGGTTTCATCATGTTGGCCAGGCCAGTCTCAAACTCCTAATCTCAGGTGGCCCACCGGCCTTGGCCTCCCAAAGTGCTGGGATTACAGGCGTGAGCCACTGCACCCTGCCGCTTGCATATTTGTTAGATATTTTATGTGGAATGCTAGGTCACTGGGTTTTTTTAAACAGATTAATGAAATGATCAAAATTGTGCTTTATAAAAAATTTAACGTGTGATATATGCGGAATAAACTGAAAGATATATTTAGGGAATAGTTGAAGCCATTGACAAATTATGCAAATATTCTAATCATAAGCTTACACTCTTCAGCGCATGCTAATATTGAAGGATTCATAGACTGATGAAACTCATAGAATACAAGCACTAGAAAGGACACTAAAGATGGTCTCATACAATTACCTCAATTTGTTTTTTATGTTCTTGAGCTTCAGTTTTGCTGTGTGTCCCATATCAGCTTCATGACATTTTAACGTCTGAAATGAAAACACTGGGTCAAGCCCCTAGATAACTTTAAAAGCAAAACAATGAAAATACACACAGACCTAAACCAGGTATTATCATAGTATAAAAGGGTGCCTGTCAACTGATAATCTTCAGTGCAGAAGAATTACAAATAAAATATGTAGATACTCCACCCTAAAGAGCCAGTAGCATAACTCCCCATTTTTAAGTATAGGTGCACATAGTGACTTTTTTCCAAAGAGATCATTATAGAAAGAGTGGCAAAAAAGGAGAAGAGAACTCCACAGTGGAGAAACCTGAAAAATAACCAAGTTCAACGTCAACAGTCATAAATCATGTTGATAACACGTACTCTTGATATAATGTGATAAATTTGACACATATGTGATATTCCTCCCACAAACCCGTATCTCTATTCTAATGATGAGTAGAATATTATACATATTCTAATAAAGAGGCGTATTGCAATATACTTGACTGGTATTCCTAAATATGTCAAGGTAATCAAACCAGAAAAGTCTAAGAAACTGTCACAGCCAAGAGGAGCTGACGGAATCGTGGAAATTAGTATAATGTAGTATCCTGGATAAGATCCTGGGGCAGTAGAAGGACCTAAGGTAAAAACTAAGAAAATCTGGATAAATGACTAATTTTAGTTAATTATAGGTTATCAGCATTGGTCCATTAATGGTGAGAAATACAAATGTAACATACTAACTTAAGATGGTAATAACAGAGGAAACAGTGTGGGAGTCCATATAGTAACTGTATTATCAGCCCAATTTTTTCTATAAATCTACCACTGTTCTAAAAACTAGCTTGTTTTAATTACAAAATCAACAAAGTTATGACATACTTAAATGATGGAATGATGTCTTCATAATATTATTAATAGTATTTAGAGAAAGAAGCCTATTCACTGTAATTGTTTAGCATGTTAGCTGTTATTCCAGGCATCTTAACATAGTTATCTTTTATTCCATTTGGTTTCTTTTGAGTTTTTGGATATTATTAAATTGCGTGTGTGTGTTTGTATGTGCATAACCATTCTTATTTCATACTATGACCTATAAGAAAACCAAAAGGAAAAATGTGAAAGTGATTTGTAGAATCAGGTATTCTAATATTATTATTTAATCACAAGCTTATCTGATCAGTAATAGTTATTTGATAATTGATAACTACTTTGGATTAACACTTGTCTTTACATACTTCAATAGAGAAGTTATAAATTTTAGATGGCAGTAAAATTTGTGCTGCATATGTGAAGCACAATATAAGACTTGTACTCTTGTACAGTCTCAAAAAACACTATCATTCAATTATTTATAGTGTTCACCTGGTATACCTCCAGAAAAGTTCTGATTAATTTATATCTTTATGCAGTTAATTTAAGTCATTTTTTTGTTGTGCATGATTAGTAGTTTCTCCACGTTAAATAAAATCTGTTTTTAGTTGTTCAAACAAAAGAAAATTATGCTTCTTAAATTTTTCACAATCAACCAATATCTAACTAACCTAAGTGTCCCTCCTCCTTTTCTTTTAATCTTATCAAGGGCCTAATGATTTTCCTTTACTTTTCCTTAAATAGGTCAATGAATTACTTCATCTCTAATATCCATTCAATAACACATACAAAGCACTCTATTTTCAAAGAAGGAATATATTTGAGTGTTTGATTCACATCTTGCCATCAGTTCACCTTGATTTCCCTATGTCAAAAATCAGTCTAATTTTATCTATATTTGACTTAATATATTACAAATAGAGGCTACTTATAGTTCTTACAGGAGAATAGTTTTTCATTCTCTGATAGTTTTGTAATTCTTTATTTAAAAGTTAACTATAGCATAAAAGTATCTATTCTAGGAAAGTTTCTAAAGTAGTATTAATTAAATTTGGGCCAATGTCCCATTCTTCTCCAATCTGATTTTGTGATGATGACAAATATTTCAAAGTCAAAGAGAAATCTGTGACAAATTTTAAGATGCCCACAAAATTCTAATGCAAAAATTACTCCTTGTTTAACATTAGAGTCCTAGGTTGCACAATAAAACAGTGCAGTTAAAATAATAAATATGTTTTCTGGACATAAAATCTATATGTTAAGCAGGCTAATATATTTCAATAAAGCAGCAAAATTTTGCTAAAAACATTAGTTTTCAGAATAAAATTTAAAAATTGATTCATGGTACATATTTGTTTATTGTTATACATTTATGGCAACATAACATTTCTAAAATATTTTATACATAAATGTGCAATATCTTTTTAGATTATATAACTTATCAAAACATCTCAATTTATAGTTAAAAATAAAGCTACATATTCTGATGGACTTAAAGATTCAATATAAAGTTTAAAATAAAAATTTAAACATTAAAATACAAATTTAAACATTATAGGTTTAAAAGTATTTTAAATAATTATTATAAAATAGGTTTATTGATTGCACCTATTATAAAATAGGTTTATTGATTGCTCAATGATAATACTATAATTTCAAACAAAATTGCAATACTTTATATGTGTGTATACGTGCATGTATAAATCAACAGCTTAATTGTAAAATGTATGTAGAAGAACAAAGAACAAGAATAATCCAAAGCAAAAGTGGACCACCTGAGGTCAAGAATTCGAGATAAGTAAGCCTGAACAATATGGTGAAACCGCGTCTCTATTAACAATACAAAAATCAGCCAGATGTGGTGGCGGGCGCCTGTAGTCCCAGCCACTTGGGAAGCTGAGGCAGGAGAATTGCTTGAACCCGGGAGGCCGAGCATGCAGTGAACCGAGATCGTGTCTTTACGTTCCAGCCTGGGCGACAGAGGGAAACTCTGTCTAAAAAAATAAAATAAAATAAAGTAAGTTACTAGCAAGCACACAGTCACATCAAGCATACAATGCACAATGCAATAAAGGAAGCATCAGAGTGAACAGACAGACATATTTCACATTTTATCAGCAATCGGATTTTTTTTTTTTTTTTTTTTTTTTGGATTCAGAGTCTGGCTTTCTCACCCAGACTGGAGTGCAGTGGCGCGATCTCAGCTCACTGCAAGCTCCGCCTCCGGGGTTCACGCCATTCTCCTGTCTCAGCCTCCAGAGTAGCCAGGACTACAGGCGTCCGCCACCATGCCAGACTAATTTTTGTATTTTTAGTAGAGACGGGGTTTCACTATGTTAGCCAGGATGGTCTTGGACTCCTGACCTCGTGATCCACCTGCCTGGGCCTCCCAAAGTGCTGGGATTACAGGTTTGAGCCACTGCACCCGACCAGCAATGAGAATTTAAGTTGATGCTTAGAAACTTGTCTTCAAATTTCACATAAATCAGATTTTTAATTCTGTGAAAAGCTTAGCTTAATGGAGTGGGCTTCCCATTATCCGATGCATACCCAAACTAATCAAAGTATAAAGCAATCAAATAGATATGGTGCCTTGTGCTGTATTTATGCAAATACTTGTGATTACTTTAAACAGTTTTACTTTAAGGTGTTCTGATAGAATCATGAAAAAACAAACCCAGCAGAAGTTGGCTTTTCAAATTTCCAGTTAATTGTTTCTTTCTTTCTTTCTTTTTTTTTTTTTTTTTAATGAAAGCTTAGAGATGATTCATTTTGTTGTTGTTGTGACTTTGAAATTTGGTATTTACAGTTATTTAAAAACTTGATGAGAGGTTCAGTAGCTCCAAAGACAATGAGTTTTTCTGAAGAATGATTTAAAGACCCTGGCTGGCAACAATTATCTGCAAGATCAGAAGACCTGAAACATATCGACTCTCTCAACAAATTTTGAAAAAAGAGTCACGTTGCCAAACAATATTTTGTTTAAATTAAACACAAAATTTGTATTCCACACATAAATTCAATAACTATAATTTTATCCAATTACTTGTTTCTATTTTCTAACCAAGTGAGTACCTGAATAAGAAAAGGATCATAACATTTTGTGTTTGCATATGTGTGTGTTTATATGTATGTATGAGAATTTTAAATATTTATGTTGCTATCAAACAATACTCTTAACATAGTGTCACCAACAAGTATTACAGATAGGAATTTTAAACCAGTTAAAGAACAATTTAAAAGGCCCTACTTAATAGTGTTTGTAGATCTCCTTGGTGTAAATAAAAACTATCAGAGTGAGGAAGTGAGTGCACTGAACTCAGAGTTAAGGTGAGATTTGCACAATTGTCTCTTGCAGGCTGGTGAGGGTCAGTGTGAATTGTCTCGAGCGTATCATTAGAAATCAAGAAGTGTACAGTATAAAACTAAAAATAGTTAAAATATAGAGATTATATTTTAAAATATAAATATTAAAAGGTAATCAGGATGAACTATTACTGTATAATGTTAGTTCAATGAATTTGAAATGAAGTGGATATTAGCACTATTCACCTACAAGAATTAAATTAGTAACTAATATAAGTAGCCAAGATTAAAAAACAATGTACTTAGATGCCTAGGCAAAACATCGTAAGTACTATTGCATTCTAAATGATTTTAAACAACTGTTTGATTTAATTCTGGAAAACTTGACCAATAAGCTCAATATGTGACATTCAGAATTCAGTCATGTAAATTTTTTAAAAATAGTCAAGAGAACATGTAATAATGAATTCACTAATTAGCTCATTAAACTTATCTAAATTTGAATATAATATATAATCACAAACAACTTGTTGACTTTCTTCTAGATGAATTTTAAAACTAGCTGAAAGCTCAATCTAAAGGGAAGTTTGAGATTCCTTAATGAGGAGGATAATAACATGAGACATGTCAAAAAGATGCTGCCCAGATTTTTTAAACTATAATTTCATTCCATAATGTCCCATATGCACATAATAACAGTTTTCAAGACAGAGTTTAATGCCTTTTTAAATTAAAGAGGTTTATTAAAGGAAAATAATTTTAATAATGCCCTCATTTTATTTCTTTCTGTAGATTATCCATGTTATAATCATGCAAAAATTGTGTTAATATTTTTAAGAGGAATAATTTATAGTAGCATCAACATATGTAAAGACATTGGAATACATGTGATAAACTATGTGAACATAAAAGAAAAACACATGTTGTCTGCTGACTCTTCCACACAAGACACCTACAATCTGTTGATCAACCAGAGTTGACTATACAAATTACTTTAGCTAATATGAGTTCACTTTGACAGTATCTCAATAGTGTCTCAGAAAGGGGCATTAAGGAAAGATATTCATGAGTTTTGCTTTTTTTTTTTTTTTCTTAAGTGGTTTAGTGTGAATCAGTCAAGGTATTAACGTGGTTGAGACTGGGCAAAATTCAGTGGCAGATATTGGAAGGTAACAGGCCTGATGCAAGTTTTTAAATGCAATTTGTTGTCCTGAGAAGAAAGCTCTTGGTTAAGAATGGCAAACTATCAATAGAGAAAAAAAAAGAAATCCAAACATTTGTTATATTACACAGGCAATTTAAAGTTTAAGTTATAACAATGTGGTGAAGAATGTGGCCCCAATTTTCAATGATGTTTCATATTCATGGAGTTACTCCTGAAATCAATCAATAGATGTACTGAATTCCAGATGGAATCCTTGCTGTTTTTGTATATTTATGTGCATACACACATGCATAATTTGACCAGCTGATGTCAATGAAAATAAAAAGAATTCACATGTAGCTAAATACCTCTGAAGAAGAATTTACAACTTATTATAGGACAAGAGTAAATAAGAGTACAGTTTGAGTACAAATGTAAGAAAAAAAAGGAATCCAAAATCAGATTCATGCATTAACTGACTTATGGCACTGCTGACATGGTAGCACAGTGATGAACAAATGGTATTTTCAATGAACAGTGATGTATAAATGGAATACACCTATGAAAAAGTAATAGAAAGTTAACCTCTAACAAACATTATACCTGAAAGTAAATAATTTCAAGCGTCTTGAAGGTTGAAATGTAAAATATAAAGCAAAGGTTTTGGAGAAAATAATAGAAAAAAAAAACCTTCATGATTTTAAAGGCAGCAAATATTTTCTCTTAAATGTAACATGGAAAGTGCAAATTTTTTAAAATAAAATTATTGATTAATGGGACTATATAAAATTTGTTGATCAATAGACATTTTTAAAGATGTGACCAAGTAAGCTGTAGAGCAGAAGAAGATGGTGGTATAAATCAGTCTGGCAAAAATCTAAGATACATAAATAATCAATAAATAAAAGGCAAACTATTTTTTAATTACCATTTAAGATTTTAAATGATAGTCTTTTGTTAAAAAGACTAACAAAAGAGGACATCCACATGGCTAAACAGCATAGGAAAGAATAATTTTATTAGTGACCTGGGCAATGGAAATTATACAACTGTATGATAACTATATATCTATTGGAATGAATACAAACAGCAAAAAGGAAACAGATACCAAGAAAAAGCTGCTAAGTGTGGGTGAGAATGTGGAATGAGCAGAACCATCTTTTTTTCTTTTTTTTTTTAAGGCTTTTTAAAAAAATCTATTGATTTATTATTATTATTATACTTTAAGTTCTAGGGTACATGTGTATAACGTGCAGGTTTGTTACATATGTATACTTGTGCCATGTTGGTGTGCTGCACCCATCAACTCGTCAACACCCATCAACTCGTCATTTACATCAGGTATAACTCCCAATGCAATCCCTCCCCCCTACCCCTCCCCATGATAGGCCCCGGTGTGTGATGTTCCCCTTCCCAAGTCCAAGTGATCTCATTGTTCAGTTCCCACCTATGAGTGAGAACATGCGGTGTTTGGTTTTCTGTTCTTGTGATAGTTTGCTGAGAATGATGGTTTCCAGCTGCATCCATGTCCCTACAAAGGACAAAAACTCATCCTTTTTTATGGCTGCATAGTATTCCATGGTGTATATGTGCCACATTTTCTTAATCCAGTCTGTCACGGATGGACATTTGGGTTGATTCCAAGTCTTTGCTATTGTGAATAGTGCTGCAATAAACATACGTGTGCATGTGTCTTTATAGCAGCATAATTTATAATCCTTTGGGTATATACTCAGTAATGGGATGGCTGGGTCATATGGTACATCTAGTTCTAGATCCTTGAGGAATCGCCATACTGTTTTCCATAATGGTTGAACTAGTTTACAATCCCACCAACAGTGTAAAAGTGTTCCTATTTCTGCACATCCTCTCCAGCACCTGTTGTTTCCTGACTTTTTAATGATTGCCATTCTAACTGGTGTGAGATGGTATCTCATTGTGGTTTTGATTTGCATTTCTCTGATGGCTAGTGATGATGAGCATTTTTTCATGTGTCTGTTGGCTGTATGAATGTCTTCTTTTGAGAAGTGTCTGTTCATATCCTTTGCCCAGTTTTTGATGGGGTCGTTTGTTTTCTTCTTGTAAATTTGAGTTCTCATCATTCCTATTCAACATGGTATTGGAAGTTCTGGCTAGAGCAATCAGGCAAGAGAAAGAAATCAAGGGTATTCAGTTAGGAAAAGAAGAAGTCAAATTGTCTCTCTTTGCAGATGACATGATTGTATATTTAGAAAACCCCATTGTCTCAGCCCAAAATCTCCTTAAGCTGATAAGCAACTTCAGCAAAGTCTCAGGATACAAAATTAATGTGCAAAAATCACAAGCATTCTTATACACCAGTAACAAACAAACAGAGAGCCAAATCATGAATGAACTTCCATTCACAATTGCTTCAAAGAGAATACAATACCTAGGAATCCAACTTACAAGGGATGTAAAGGACCTCTTCAAGGAGAACTACAAACCATGCTCAGTGAAATAAAAGAGGACAAAAACAAATGGAAGAACATACCATGCTCATGGATAGGAAGAATCAATATCGTGAAAATGGCCATACTGCCTAAGGTAATTTATAGATTCAATGCCATCCCCATCAAGCTACCAATTACTTTCTTCACAGAATTGGAAAAAACTGCTTTAAAGTTCATATGGAAGCAAAAAAGAGCCCGCATTGCCAAGACAATCCTAAGTCAAAAGAACAAAGCTGGAGGCATCACGCTACCTGACTTCAAACTATACTACAAGGCTACAGTAACCAAAACAGCATGGTACTGGTACCAAAACAGAGATATAGACCAATGGAACAGAACGGAGTCCTCAGAAAAAATACCACTCATCTACAGCCATCTGATCTTTGACAAACCTGAGAGAAACAAGAAATGGGGAAAGGATTCCCTATTTAATAAATGGTGCTGGGAAAATTGGCTAGCCATAAGTAGAAAGCTGAAACTGGATCCTTTCCTTACTCCTTATACGAAAATTAATTCAAGATGGATTAGAGACTTAAATGTTAGACCTTATACCATAAAAACCCTAGAAGAAAACCTAAGTAGTACCATTCAGGACATAGGCATGGGCAAAGACTTCATGTCTAAAACACCAAAAGCAACGGCAGCAAAAGCCAAAATTGACAAATGGGATCTAATTAAACTAAAAAGCTTCTGCACAGCAAAAGAAACTACCATCAGAGTGAACAGGCAACCTACAGAATGGGAGAACATTTTTGCAATCTACTCATCTGACAAAGGGCTAATATCCAGAACCTACAAAGAACTGAGAACCATCTTATACCTCTGTTGAAATTTAACTTGTTAAAACCTCTTTGGAAGAGTGGCAATAATTAGTGTTAAAACAACAAACAAAGCCAGATACTTGTTAAAGTGAGAAAACAGATTTTATTCAAACTGCTGCAGTAAGAGGGAAAGATTAGCTCAACTCCAATCTGTGCAGAGGTGATTGGCCATTTTAAAGGGAGAATGAGGGAAAAGGGCTGCAGACTGAGCGTGAGTTTAAGCAGAGTTAGAGACGTAGAAAATTACAAAAAGCAGCTAAAGAACTTGGCCAAAGTGATTAGGCCATTTGTGTCTACTAACTGGCCCTTATCAAAGTAATACTTCTACTCTTCTACAGGAACTGGAAGACAAGGGCTCTATCTTTCCTGATGATACCATTTTAGAGGGATGGTTCCCAGGACCCTTGGTTGTAGAATAAACATCTCAAATAGACAAAAGATTTACCATTGAAGTTTCTGAAATGCTCTAAGAAAAGGGAGGTTAGGGTTTCTATGAAGGTTGTGACTAGGAAACACAGAAAATTCTTTTGGTAGCATTTAGCATTCTCAAACTGGTATTGAAGGGAACTGGGGTCATCAGCCAAGTGAAAGTCCTTTGCTGGTAGAAATGATACTAGTGTTTATTCGAATGTCTTTGTGTGGGGGACAGATTAAACTGTGTTGAGAGTTGCAGTTCTTACTAGAGCTGGGTTGAGGCCTATTTGAGAAGAGGGTTTAGAGCAATCTGACAGCATTATGGTTAAGGAGAGAGTCTTTGTGACTACTAAATATTAATGTATGTGTATCTTACAACAGAAGAAAATTAATAAAGAGAAAGATGGAGGGTATGGCATAATAGAAAATAGTGATTATCTGACAGAATATGAGAGAATATAGAAACACCAAACAGAAGGTTAAAAAAATAGTCATAAGAGGCCAGGCACAGTGCCTCACGCCTGTAATACCAGCACTTTGTGGGGCTGAGCCGGGCAGATCACGAGGTCAGGAATTCGCCACCAGCCTGGCCAATATGGCGAAACCCGTCTCTACTAAAAATACAATAATTAGTCAGGTGTGGTGGCACGCACCTGTGGTCCTAGCTACTTGGAAGGCTAAGGCAGTAAAATCGCTTGAACCCAGGAGGTGGAGGTTGCAGTGAGCCGAGATCGTGCCACTACACTCCAGCCTGGGTGAAAGAAAAATTACAGTCTCAAAAAAAAAAAAAAAAAAAAAGGCACAAGATAGATTTAGATTTGATTCAAGCATATTTGTGATTACTTTAAATATCAATTGACCATATATTCCAAAGTTATCAACTATTCAGCAATATACCACTTTTTTTTTTTAAATTTATTTATTATTATTATACTTTAAGTTGTAGGGTACATGTGCATAATGTGCAGGTTTGTTACATATGTATACTTGTGCCATGTTGCTGTGCTGCACCCATCAACTCGTCATTTACATCAGGTATAACTCCCAATGCAATCCCTCCCCCCGCCCCCCTCCCCATGATAGGCCCCGGTGTGTGATGTTCCCCTTCCTGAGTCCAAGTGATCTCATTGTTCAGTTCCCACCTATGAGTGAGAACATGCGGTGTTTGGTTTTCTGTTCTTGTGATAGTTTGCTAAGAATGATGGTTTCCAGCTGCATCCATGTCCCTACAAAGGACACAAACTCATCCTTTTTTATGGCTGCATAGTATTCCATGGTGTATATGTGCCACATTTTCTTAATCCAGTTTGTCACGGATGGACATTTGGGTTGATTCCAAGTCTTTGCTATTGTGAATAGTGCTGCAATAAACATACGTGTGCATGTGTCTTTATAGCAGCATAATTTATAATCCTTTGGGTATATACCCAGTAATGGGATGGCTGGGTCATATGGTACATCTAGTTCTAGATCCTTGAGGAATCGCCATACTGTTTTCCATAATGGTTGAACTAGTTTACAATCCCACCAACAGTATAAAAGTGTTCCTATTTCTCCACATCCTCTCCAACACCTGTTGTTTCCTGACTTTTTAATGATCGCCATTCTAACTGGTGTGAGATGGTATCTCATTGTGGTTTTGATTTGCATGTCTCTGATGGCCAGAGATGATGAGCATTTTTTCATGTGTCTGTTGGCTGTATGAATGTCTTCTTTTGAGAAATGTCTGTTCATATCCTTTGCCCACTTTTTGATGGGGTTGTTTGTTCTTTTCTTGTAAATTTGTTTGAATTCTTTGTAGGTTCTGGATATTAGCCCTTTGTCAGATGAGTAGATTGCAAAAATGTTCTCCCATTCTGTAGGTTGCCTGTTCACTCTGATGGTAGTTTCTTTTGCTGTGCAGAAGCTCTTTAGTTTAATGAGATCCTGTTTGTCAATTTTGGCTTTTGCTGCTGTTGCTTTTGGTGTTTTAGACATGAAGTCTTTGCCCATGCCTATGTCCTGAATGGTACTACCTAGGTTTTCCTCTAGGATTTTTATGGTATTAGGTCTAACATTTAAGTCTCTAATCCATCTTGAATTAATTTTCGTATAAGGAGTAAGGAAAGGATCCAGTTTCAGCTTTCTACTTATGGCTAGCCAGTTTTCCGAGCACCATTTATTAAATAGGGAATCCTTTCCCCATTTCTTGTTTCTCTCAGGTTTGTCAAAGATCAGATGGCTGTAGATGTGTGGTATTATTATTATTATTTTTGAAACGGAATCTCGCTCTGTCACCCGGGCTGGAGTGCAGTGGCCGGATCTTGGCTCACTGCAAGCTCCGCTTCCCGGGTTAATGCCATTCTCCTGCCTCAGCCTCCCAAGTTGCTGGGACTACAGGCGCCCGCCACCTCGCCCGGCTAGTTTTTTGTATTTTTTAGTAGAGACGGGGTTTCACCGCGTTAGCCAGGATGGTCTCGATCTCCTGACCTCGTGATCCCCCCGTCTCGGCCTCCCAAAGTGCTGGGATTACAGGCTTGAGCCACCGCGCCAGGCCCAATATGCCACTTTTAAGAGACATATCTGAAATATAAAACACAGAGGCTAAAACAAAGTAATAAAAATATTTATATTATATAAAATCACTGAATAAAAGAAAGCTGGTTGAGCCATACTAATATTTAGTCACACATACTCAATTTTGTGGCAAAACATTTATTACAGTAATATGTAAAATATGTCTTTTACTGTAATAAATGTGATTAATTCATTAAATGACATAATCCTACATGCATATACATCCAACATTATAGCTTCAAAATTTATAAAGGAAGAAGAAATTGACAAATAAAAGAAGTAGAAACAGCTGTAATCAGAAAGGGGAATTTAATATATATATATCAACAACTAGGAAAAGCAGAACAAATTCAGTAATGGTTAGGAATTATGAATTCAAGTAATACCTTGATCCATACAGATCCATTTTTGGAACATTGAACCAATATAACACAATGTCTTAGTCTATACCAATGGAGGGCCTGCTTTCTGATTAATAGATAATGCTTTCTTGCCTGTACCCACATGGTGGAAGAGATGAATGAGTTCCTTTGGGACTATTTTATAAGGGCACTTTTCCCATTCCAGAGGGCTCCACCATTATGACATATCACCTCCGAAAAGGCTCCCCTTCCTAACACTATCACCCTGGGGATTAGGATTTAAATACATTAATTTTTGGCGAAACGCAAACATGCAGATCATAAAACAATGTTATAATTTCAAGGAGAAGTAGAACATTTAGCAAATTTGACTATATGCTAGGCCATAGAGAAATCATCAAGATATTTTGAATGATTGATGTCCTATAAAATGTGTTGTCTGATCACAATGGAATTAAACAACTACAACAATTTCTAAGTAGATGGAATCAACACAATAACCATCTGAATTATTTATGATTTAAAGGAGAAATCACAATTAAAAACAGAAAAAAATTAAACTGAATGTCAATGACAATACATGTCAACACTTATTTGACGTAACTAAAACAATGATAAAATAGAAATTTATAAGTAAAATGTATTTAATTAAAAAGCAAGAGTACCTTTTAAAAAGTTATCTAAGGTGGTATCTCCATGGCTAGAAACATTTTAGTAACTCAAAGTAGAGAAAGGCAATAACCATTTTTCAATGAAATAGAAAGGAATGTTCAATATAGAAAATCAACTAAGCCAAAAGCTAGTTCTTAGCTTCATTAATCAGATGAATAACATGCTAGACTGAGAGTTAAAAAAAAAAAAAGCAGAAAGAAAACATCATAAATTGTCAATATTCCAATATAAGAATATAACAATGTGGGGGTGGGTTTGGGGACAAGAGGGCAGAGGGTCCTTACAGACTCTGCAGTCATTTTGAAATATAGTAACAAGATATAAATAATTCCATCTCAAAAAATTAACAACTTAGTTAAACTGAACAAACTCCTTAAAATAAAATAAAATATAATTTGGCAAACTGATAGAACAAAATGGGCAAGTAAGCAGTCCTTCTTTATTAAAGAGATTGAATCTGTTACAAAATATGTTCTTATAAAAAAAAAAAAAACTTTGTCAAAAATTCAGAGGAAAATTCTCATTCTCTGTTGGTTTGAATGTGGATCTAATTGTTCTTTTCCATCTCATTGTCTATATTTATCTCAGTACCACGGGGAGGTAAATATATTTTTTCTTCCTGGTGTATTCTTAATGATTAAGAAGAAAAAAATTCTAAATTAAATCTTAATTTTGCCTGTGGTCCCTAATGTCTGTTTTCACACCTTGCTATTAATGCAAATAGATTTTAATTTAAATGTAATTTCCTTAGGGGATTTCAAATCAGTAAGCCACAGTTGTTAGCACTGGTCCAAATATATTAGCATATTTAGGTACCTCTACCCTAAGGAGAGAGGTGTAACGATAGCTGCATTTTCCCTCCATATCTGCAGCATAAAATTATCTTAGCTTATTATATGTATTTGCTATAATAAATTCTACCATTTCCCACGTTTCAAAACCCAGTGTATGTAATACTTGCTTATTTTCTGGGAAGTGAAAGGTGGTAAAAGGAAGGAATTTTTTGCATCTTTAAAAATATGACTTATTTTTAAGAACCTACATGGAACCATGATGATTGTGTAGAGGATGATGATAACATTGATAATGATAAATCCAGTGCCAAAGACAATTAAAATTCATGAGAGATAGGCCATTGTCTTTAATCCAAATACAGATTTTTTTTCCATTAAAAATAAAGCTTTCAGGTGTCTTTGAATAAATCTTGAAGCATTTTTAGAGACAAGTTTAGCTCTAGACATAACAACTGGAGCATTTTATTAAATAGCTGAGCTGTGCTCCACAGTTTCAATCTCCAGGCTTATAATAGAATTCCTGATTTCTTTATGTTGGATTTTCTACTAATAGTACTCACAACTTGGAGCCTTGCTCTTAGATATTGCTTCTCTTAATGATTCCCAGTGCTCCTTAGTGCCACCTAAAGCATTAAGTATTGGTTTATCAAGTCTTCTGCATTGCCTCTCTTTGAAAGTCGCTGCTGAGCTGAAAGTGCAGAGGAATGCTCAGAGAACGTAAGGAAGAAATTTAAGAGTAATCAGAGTGCTGTCTTTCTCCACTCCAATAAGAACAGTTTAACATACATGTGAGATTATTTTTTACCCCTGTTGGCTTTCACTTTTATTACAGCATTTTAACCAAGATTGGCTAAGTTGGTAAACAGCTATTCCAGTGTGATCTTTGTACTACTAAAGAATAGGAGATGGTGATATAAATGATACATCTGTAACAGATTTTCTTTCTCCTTAGAAATCAGCCTCTGTATCAACACTGTATCTATTGCAAGTCCTTTTCACAGTTTTGTAGTTCTAAGGCATTCAGCAAACAACAACAACAACAAAATTAAACCACAAAGATATAGTGCATTGATATGTACTGTATAATTTGGTCACTGAGGATCTTATAGATTTCAACAAGTCTCTAAATAAGCCTAATTACCTAAGCCAAATTAATTTCCAATTTAGTATAATTTCTTTTTCCAAAAAAGAATATAGTATTAATAAAGACCAGCATGCTAATCTTCAAAATATCTATAAATTAAGAAATCGGAAATACTTATTACTTCAGTTAGAGTTATTGAATGTTTGACCATTTTACTATGAAATTTTGATGTATTATTATTCAATACACATGTTTTTCTTCACTTAAGCAGGCATACTATATCCAGACATGGTTCAAACATACTAAAAGTGCTTAGCTATTACTTTATACATTGAAAAGTTTTGGAAAATGTTGATATATTAAAAAATGAAACTGCTGTTTTTATTTCTTCTTCCATGATGAGTTAGATGACGTTTCTTACCAATTGACCAATAGGACTTTCATCTTCCTCTCAGTTTGACTAAACTTTAGATAAACCACTATCTGACTTTAGAACAAAATCTACCTTTTCTTAGAGAATTTACTTTAAAAAGCTTCTCATTTTAAAGTATTTATTTACATCTTTGAAATGCAAGTATTTAAA
This sequence comes from Papio anubis, assembly GCF_008728515.1. NCBI lineage: Eukaryota > Metazoa > Chordata > Mammalia > Primates > Cercopithecidae > Papio > Papio anubis. Next base: position 12,179 of record NW_022163345.1, on the reverse strand, counting down.
AAATCGTCTAATTTTTACAAATTAGGACTGTCTTTCTTAAGAACCTGGAAGCCATTTACTTGAAATGTAATGCACCTGTCTCCCAGTTTCTGTGGGGGTTAGAAGTCTGAGTCTGGCGGATGTCTTTCTCTAATTTGTAAGACTACCTCCAACATGAAGATAGGAGAAAGTTTCCTTCTCCTCTGGGTAAAGCCAAGAGCCCCCACCACAACTATTAAAACCTCTCTAGCCCTTTATTTCAGTAAATTTGTGCTCTGATACGGTTAGGCTTTGTGTCCCCCGCCAAAACTCATGTTGAATTGTAATCCACCTAATTCCCCTAATCCCCACGTGTCAAAGGAGAGACCAGGTGGAGGTAATTGAATTATGGGCGTGGTTTCTCCCACTCTGTTTTCCTGATAATGAGTGAGTTCTCACCAGATCTGATGGTTTTATAAGGGGCTCTCCCTGCCCTTTGCTCAGCACTTCTTCCTGCTGCCTTGTGAAGAAGGTACCTTGTTTCCCATTCACCTTGTGCCATGATTATTGTTTCCTGAGGCCTCCTCCGTCATACTGACTTGTGTCAATTGAACAACTTTTATTTATAAATTACCCAGTCTTGGGCAATTTTGTACTTCTTCACAGCAGTACAAAAACAAACTAATACAAGCTAAGACTGTATTCTTGTGTACGGAATTGGTGGGTTCTTGGTGTTGCTGACTTCAAGAATGAAGCTGCAGACCCTGGCGGTGAGTGTTACAGTTCTTAAAGATGGTGTGTCCAGAGTTTGTTCCTTCAGATGTTCATATGTGTCCAGAGTTTCTTCCTTCCGGTGGATTCGTGGTCTCACTGGCCTCAGGAGTGAAGCTGCAGACCTTCCCGGTGAGAGTTACAGTTCACAAAGGTGGCACGTCTGGAGTTGTTAGTCCTTCCTGGTGGGTTCGTGGTCTCACTGGCTTCAGGAGTGAAGCATCAGACTTTTATGGTAAGTGTTACAGCTCACAAAGGTGGCAAGGACCCAAAGAGTAAGCAGCAGCAAGATTTATTGTGAAGGGTTACAGAACAAAGACTCCACGGCCTGGAATGAGACCCAAGCGGGTTGCTGCTGCTGGCTGTGGTGGCCAGCTTGTACTCCCTTATTTGGCCCCGCCCACATCTTGCTGATTGGTCCATTTTGGCAGAGTGCTGAATTGGTGCCTTTCCAAACCGTTAGCTAGTCACAGAGTGCTGATTGGTGAGTTTACAAACCTTTAGGAGACACAGAGTGCTGATTGGTGCGTTTACAATCCTTTAGCTAGACAGAAAAGCTCTCCAAGTCCTCACCCATCCCGGAAGGGCAGCCAGCTTCACCTCTCACTGGCACTAGATGCAGGACTTTGCAGCACCTACCCTGGGCACTCCAGCAGCCCAGAGGGAGCTCATCCCAGACAATCAAGAGGAAAAGAGGGAAGCAAGAAAGAAACGGAGACCTGCTATGATGACTGAGGATCCCGGGAAGAGGGAATGGCGGTTCCTGCAAGGGATTCTGCCTCTGATCAAGCCCAGCAGGCACCAGCTGGCCGCGTCAAGTGCAGAGCTTGCCCAGCTGCATTCACCTGAAACCCCCGCTGGCCAGCAAGCGCCCTGGGCAACCCCGGGTCCCGCCCGCGCCTCTCTCTTCACACTTCCCCGCAAGCAGAGGGTCACCTCAGCCAGCCGGAGAGGGGCCCTCATAGCGCAGTGGCGGGCCAAAACGCTCCTGGAGTGAGGCCAGAGTGGAGGCAGAGGCTGAGGAGGCACCGAGAGTGAGGGAGGGCTGCTAGCACGTGGTCACCTCTCCTTCTGGCCTCTCTCCCCTATTTCAACAACCTTGAATATTATCTTCTTTGCCTGTGAAACTTTTTCTGGTATGATTTTCGCTTTGATATTATATAAATAAGTTGATATACATACTTAATATAGAAACAACTTTATCTAAAATAAAGTTTATTTGTGAGACGGTTTTAACCTTATCTCTATATTTGTTTGGTGATAGATAAATAATTAAAAATATATCTCTTTTTTGTTATTTTAGTTATTTTCTAAATATCTTTCCAGCTTTCACAGAGGAATGCGAAATTTTTAAAACAACATTTCCCAGTTCATTTAGTGTGAAGAAAACTTTGCTACTGATCTTTCTTTCCTTTCTTTCACTTTTTGTTTTCTAATCTTGTGCCTTATTTTACTAGGTATTTTCTGTCTCATATATGGGAACGTGCTCCATACTTGTAATCCACTAGTGCACTGCATTAGTCCAGGCTCTCCAGTGAAACAGAACCAAACTGAAACAAGAGGGAGAGAGACAGAGAGATAGAAAGAGAGCTATCATTATGCACATAATTTTTTAAATAAGTAATTGTCTCCCATGTTTATGAAGGCTAAGAAGTCCCCAGATCTGTTGTCAGCACACTGGAGACCTAAGAGAGCTAATGGTATAGTTGCAATCTGAGACGAAAGTTCTGAGAACCAGACGAGTTGATGATTTAAGTTCCAGCTTAAGCCCAAGTCATGAAGGCAAAAGAAGAACAAGGTCCCAGGTTGAAGACAATCAGACAAAAACAGCAAATTATTTCTTACTCAAACTTTTTCTTCCATTCAGACCTTCAAGGGATTAGAGGAGGCAGTCTGCTTTACTCAGTCTACTAATTCAAATGTTTATCACATTCAGAAACATTCTCACAGACACCAACTGGAATAATGTTTAATCAAATATCTGGGCACCCTGTGGCTCAATCAAGTTGTCACATAAAATGAATCATCAGCATTAGTGACTTGTTTTCTGTGTTGTTTAAAAAGCCTAAAATTCTGAATGGTTCAGGCTTGAATTACTTTGAAATTTTTACATAATACATGTCACTATTCACCAGAAGTATTTATTCAGGTCATGAAACATCTAATAAAGTTACTTACTTCAGTAGTATGCTTATTCTAAATTAATATCACTTAATAGGTTTTACAAAAACATCTTATTAATACCATTAATTTGCATTTGGACTCATGTTTATTTTCTGGGGAAACACATTAAAGACTTTTTTGTCATGCATAGTTACTCTGATGAAATAAGGAATTTAACTGTGAATATTTTGCTGCAATTTTCTCAGTGTAAGTACAACTTTGATAAAGCACTAAAATATTGTTTGTCCTTTATAATCTTTCTTTAGAATCTTCCACTAAGTTTTATTCTACTTATAGTAGAGAATACATTTCTTAATGAGGAAATTCAACTCAAGAGAAGTATTAAAAGACATATGTAATTTTATTTATTAGACTATTATATGAGATAGCTTTAGACAGAAAACTCTACTGCAGTGTAAAATACAACAAAACAAACAACAATATGTTTCCTATAATTTCTCTTTTTCTTCTACTAGTAATATAATAAATAAAAGTGATTCCATTCTTTCATTGTCAGAAACAGAATGACAGACAAGCTTGGATTTCTAATGATCCCAGGACAGATTGTTTTATCACAAGTAAGCATTTCAAATGAACTTTATTACTATTTAATAATGAACATAAGAGAAACTAAATGAAGACACTTACTTTTAAGTATTTATAATTTACTTTATCATTTAAATGTTAGCAACTTATATCTTTCAAAGTTAATTATGTAAAATATTTCTTAATATTATGGTGTGCTGTGTGGTAAGAAGAATATTAATTTAAAACACAAATTCCCACCCTCTGTCTTCCAGCACACACACAGATACACATACCATGAACAATACACACAGCTCATTGATTGTTTGAGAACAAAAGCAATGGATTATTATTTATTTGTTGTTGTTTATAGTTTTGCTTTGTTTTTTAAGGTTCTGACTGATATGGTTAGACTTTGTATTCCCACCATAATCTCATCTTTAATTGTAATCCCCATAATTCCCATAATCCCATGTGTCAATGTGGGGGCCAAGTGGAGGTAATTGAGTCATAGGGGTGGTTTTCCCCATCCTCTTCTCATGATAGTGAGTTCAGGTGAGATCTGATGGTTTTTTAAGGAGCTTTTCACTCCCTTGCTCAGTATTTCTTCTTGCTGCCTTGTGAAGAAGATGCCTTGCATTTTTTACATGTTTTATGTGTTTTAGTTCTTCTGTTCCTCCATTATTGCCTTATTTTTCGTTAAATAAATGTTTCTAGTATACCATACTTTATAAATTATTTTATCAGTAGTGATCCTGGGGATAATAATTAATATCTAAACTTAAAACATCTAGTCAATTAATACCAACTTAATTTTAATAATATACAAAAATATATTTAATGTAGCTTCATTTCTTTTCCCTCATTTGTACTATAATTGTCATACAAGGTATACCTTCATATGTTATCAGCCCCAGAACAGAGTTTTATCATTATGAATTTATAAAGTTAAAGAAAAATAGCAGAAAAAAGTAATAAAATTATTGCATTTATATGTTTTATATTTTTTTTGTGTAGCTTACCATACAGCCCTAATTCTGTTGCGTGACTCAAATAACTCTGTGCTGTTTTTATTTTACCCTGAAAAATCTCTGTCTGTTTTATTGTAGGGTTTGAAGTAATGTTTTGCTGGGTATAAAGTTTTTGATTGGCAGTATTTTCTTTAACCACTGTGACTGTGTTATCTCTCTGCTTTCTGCCCTCCATAATTTTTGTGGAGAAATTAGCTATTAATCTTATTGACAATTATTGCATTTGTTAAATCATGCTTTCCTTGAATTTTTTTCTTCTACAGTTTAATGCTGATATGCTTAAGCATTGATCTCTTTGAATTTACCTTACTTGAAATTTGTTAAGCTAGTTTGATGTGTAGATTATTTGTATTATTTTTTCTACTTTGTAAAGCTTCAGTTATTATTTTTAAAACATTTTTTCTATTGTTTTCTCTCTTACATCTGCAGTATTATGTTCATATTGGTACACTTAATGGTGTCTCACTTTTTTAAAAAATTGATACTCTATTTATTTTATTCAGTTTTTTTTCATTCTGTGTCTCGGACTAAATATGCTCAATTAACCTGTTTTCAAGTTCATTTGTCTCTCTCCTGCCAGTTAAAGTCTGTTGTTTAGCATTTTTAGTGATTTTTTTTTCAATTTCAGTTATTTAACTTTTTAACACTTAATTTCTTTTTGTGTTTTTAAGATAATTTCTAACTTTTTATTACTGTCCTCTATTTGATAGGACATTTTCCTTAAGCTTTTAAAAAAATCTTTCTACATAACTTTCTATAATATTTTGAAAATATTTATAATAGCTGATTTAAATTATTTGTCTAGTAATTCCGACATCTGGGCTTCATCGAGAAGAGTTTCTACTGATTTGTTTCCTTTTATTGACCATACTTTTATCTGATTTGTTTCCTTTTATTGACCATACTTTTGTTTCCTCATATGTCTCATATTTTGTTATTATTATCATTGTTGTTGAAGCTGCACATTTTAAATAATTACATGTGGCAACTCTAGAATTAGAATATTCTACTACTGGGGTTTACTGTTGCTGCTATTTGTGTTGTTATTGGTACTGTTTGTTGAATCATTTTCCTGGATTCATTCTACAAAGTCTGTATTCTTTGTCATGTGTAGTTCTGAAGTCTCTGTTTGATTACATAATTAATCAGCTACTGATTAGACACAGATTGTTTTAATGCCTTTAAGCTGCTTTCCACCATTTGCCAAGAGGCTCTGTGTATTTGTGGCTGGGTACTCTCTCAAGGCACCATCAGTTTTCAACTCTGCCTTAGCCTTTAATTCCTGCTTGCCCAGAGCCTCCAAGTCAGCCATAGATAAGACATTAGGGCCTCCTCTTGTCTTTCCTGGGCATAAATGCAACCTGCTCATGTGTGTGGCCTTCTACATCCCCAAGAATATTTTGGAGCTCCTCAAATTCTCCTATGAAAAATCTCATTTTCTAAATTTTTCTTTTAAATTTTTTAAAGCAGCGTTTGTTTGCCAAAACTAGTATTACCATCTTGGGTAACTGCAGTGATACATAATTTGTGGCTAATTATTTTTAGCGAATGTTCTAATAATAGGATCTTTCATTGAATGATCTCTGAGTCAGGTTCAAATAAAGACTATCTGTATGAATGGGATTTTTTTTCCCAATATGATTCCAAATAGTTAAAATAATAATAGTTCTCTGGAGATGTGGCTCTGTTGGAAAGCTCCAAAGCCATTCTACTCTCTCCAGTGGCTGCTGGGATGATGGTTTTCACAACTATGGTTAGAAGAATGCTGCCTTTCAAGATTAACACATATCTAGAGACAGAGCGTAGTACAGGCAAGTTAAAATGCCTCATATCACTCTGTTTTTAATGGAAATCAGCTATATTTCTTAATAAACACTCCTCAAAGTGTGTCAAATCTTTTATTAATTTGCAGAGTCCTGAAAATGTCAATTTTGACAATTTTTCCAGTGTTCTGATTCCTCTAATGGAAGAATAGCTTTACAGAGGTCCTTACTACACTATTCTGGAAATGCTTCTCCACCTCTCCATTTTAAATATGGTATTTAAATTAATGCATGATCTTTTTGTTGTTGTTGTTTTTGTTTTGTTGATTTTTTATATTGTTTTTCCTTTTTTTATTTTTTATTATTATTATACTTTAAGTTCTAGGGTACATGTGCATAACGTGCAGGTTTGTTACATATGTATACTTGTGCCATGTTGCTGTGCTGCACCCATCAACTCGTCAGCACCCATCAACTCGTCATTTACATCAGGTATAACTCCCAATGCAATCCCTCCCCCCTCCCCCCTCCCCCCTCCCCATGATAGGCCCTGGTGTGTGATGTCCCCCTTCCCCAGTCCAAGTGATCTCATTGTTCAGTTCCCACCTATGAATGAGAACATGCGGTGTTTGGTTTTCTGTTCTTGTGATAGTTTGCTAAGAATGATGGTTTCCAGCTGCATCCATGTCCCTACAAAGGACACAAACTCATCCTTTTTTATGGCTGCATAGTATTCCATGGTGTATATGTGCCACATTTTCTTAATCCAGTCTGTCACTGATGGACATGTGGGTTGATTCCAAGTCTTTGCTATTGTGAATAGTGCTGCAATAAACATACGTGTGCATGTGTCTTTATAGCAGCATGATTTATAATCCTTTGGGTATATACCCAGTAATGGGATGGCTGGGTCATATGGTACATCTAGTTCTAGATCCTTGAGGAATCACCATACTGTTTTCCATAATGGTTGAACTAATTTACAATCCCACCAACAGTGTAAAAGTGTTCCTATTTCTCCACATCCTCTCCAGCACCTGTTGTTTCCTGACTTTTTAATGATTGCCATTCTAACTGGTGTGAGATAGTATCTCATTGTGGTTTTGATTTGCATTTCTCTGATGGCCAGTTATGATGAGCATTTTTTCATGTGTCTGTTGGCTGTATGCATGTCTTCTTTTGAGAAATGTCTGTTTGTATCCTTTGCCCACTTTTTGATGGGGTTGTTTGTTTTTTTCTTGTAAATTTGTTTGAGTTCTTTGTAAGTTCTGGATATTAGCCCTTTGTCAGATGAGTAGATTGCAAAAATGTTCTCCCATTCTGTAGGTTGCCTGTTCACTCTGATGGTAGTTTCTTTTGCTGTGCAGAAGCTTTTTAGTTTAATTAGATCCCATTTGTCAATTTTGGCTTTTGCTGCCGTTGCTTTTGGTGTTTTAGACATGAAGTCTTTGCCCATGCCTATGTCCTGAATGGTACTACCTAGGTTTTCCTCTAGGGTTTTTATGGTATTAGGTCTAACATTTAAGTCTCTAATCCATCTTGAATTAATTTTCGTATAAGGAGTAAGGAAAGGATCCAGTTTCAGCTTTCTACTTATGGTTAGCCAATTTTCCCAGCACCATTTATTAAATAGGGAATCCTTTCCCCATTTCTTGTTTCTCTCAGGTTTGTCAAAGATCAGATGGCTGTAGATGTGTGGTATTATTTCTGAGGACTCTGTTCTGTTCCATTGCTCTATATCTCTGTTTTGGTACCAGTACCATGCTGTTTTGGTTACTGTAGCCTTGTAGTATAGTTTGAAGTCAGGTAGCGTGATGCCTCCAGCTTTATTCTTTTGACTTAGGATTGTCTTGGAGATGCGGGCTCTTTTTTGGTTCCATATGAACTTTAAAGCAGTTTTTTCCAATTCTGTGAATAAACTCATTGGTAGCTTCATGGGGATGGCATTGAATCTATAAATTACCTTGGGCAGTATGGCCATTTTCATGATATTGATTCTTCCTATCCATGAGCATGGTATGTTCTTCCATTTGTTTTTGTCCTCTTTTATTTCACTGAGCAGTGGTTTGTAGTTCTCCTTGAAGAGGTCCTTTACATCCCTTGTAAGTTGGATTCCTAGGTATTTTATTCTCTTTGAAGCAATTGTGAATGGAAGTTCATTCATGATTTGGCTCTCTGTTTGTCTGTTACTGGTGTGTAAGAATGCTTGTGATTTTTGCACACTGATTTTGTATCCTGAGACTTTGCTGAAGTTGCTTATCAGCTTAAGGAGATTTTGGGCTGAGACAATGGAGTTTTCTAAATATACAATCATGTCATCTGCAAACAGGGACAATTTGACTTCTTCTTTTCCTAACTGAATACCCTTGATTTCTTTCTCTTGCCTGATTGCCCTAGCCAGAACTTCCAACACTATGTTGAATAGGAGTGGTGAGAGAGGGCATCCCTGTCTTGTGCCAGTTTTCAAAGGGAATTTTTCCAGTTTTTTCCCATTCAGTATGATATTGGCTGTGGGTTTGTCATAAATAATTCTTATTATTTTGAGGTACGTTTCATCAATACCAAATTTATTGAGCGTTTTTAGCATGAAAGGCTGTTGAATTTTGTCAAAAGCCTTTTCTGCATCTATTGAGATAATCATGTGGTTCTTGTCTTTGGTTCTGTTTATATGCTGGATTATGTTTATTGATTTGCGAATGTTGAACCAGCCTTGCATCCCAAGGATGAATCCCATTTGATCATGGTGGATAAGCTTGTTGATGTGCTACTGAATCCGGTTTGCCAGTATTTTATTTTATTTTATTTTATTTTTTTTTTGAGACGGAGTCTCGCTGTGTCACCCAGGCTGGAGTGCAGTGGTGCGATCTCGGCTCACTGCAAGCTCCGCCTCCTGGGTTTACGCCATTCTCCTGCCTCAGCCTCCGAGTAGCTGGGACTACAGGCGCCCGCCACCACGCCTGGCTAGTTTTTTGTATTTTTAGTAGAGACGGGGTTTCACCATGTTAGCCAGGATGGTCTCAATCTCTTGACCTCGTGATCCACACACCTCGGCCACCCAAAGTGCTGGGATTACAGGGTTGAGCCACCGCGCCCGGCCTATTTTATTGAGGATTTTTGCATCGATGTTCATCAGGGATATTGATCTAAAATTCTCTTTTTTTGTTGTGTCTCTGCCAGGCTTTGGTATCAGGATGATGTTGGCCTCATAAAATGAGTTAGGGAGGATTCCCTCTTTTTCTATTGATTGGAATAGTTTCAGAAGGAATGGTACCAGCTCCTCCTTGTACCTCTGGTAGAATTCAGCTGTGAATCCATCTGGTATTAGACTTTTTTGGGGTGGTAGTCTATTAATTATTGCCTCAATTTCAGAGCCTGCTAGTGGTCTATTCAGGGATTCAACTTCTTCCTGGTTTAGTCTTGGAAGAGTGTAAGTGGCCAGGAAATTACCATTTCTTCTAGATTTTCTAGTTTATTTGCGTAGAGGTGTTTACAGTATTCTCTGATGGTAGTTTGTATTTCTGTGGGGTTGGTGGTGATATCCCCTTTATCATTTTTTATTGCGTCTATTTGATTCTTTTCTCTTTTCTTCTTTATTAGTCTTGCTAGCGGTCTGTCAATTTTGTTGATCTTTTCAAAAAACCAACTCCTGGATTCATTGATTTTTTGGAGGGTTTTTTATGTCTCTATCTCCTTCAGTTCTGCTCTGATCTCAGTTATTTCTTGCCTTCTGCTAGCTTTTGAATGTGTTTGCTCTTGCTTCTCTAGTTCTTTTAATTGTGATGTTAGAGTGTCAATTTTAGATCTTTCCTGCTTTCTCTTGTGGGCATTTAGTGCTATAAATTTCCCTCTACACACTGCTTTAAATGTGTCCCAGAGATTCTGGTATGTTGTATCTTTGTTCTCATTGGTTTCAAAGAACATCTTTGTTTCTGCCTTCATTTCATTATGTACCCAGTAGTCATCCAGGAGCAGGTTGTTCAGTTTCCATGTAGTTGAGCGGTTTTGATTGAGTTTCTTAGTCCTGAGTTCTAGTTTGATTGCACTGTGGTCTGAGAGACAGTTTGTTATAATTTCTGTTCTTGTACATTTGCTGAGGAGTGCTTTACTTCCAATTATGTGGTCAATTTTGGAATATGTGTGATGTGGTGCTGAGAAGAATGTATATTCTGTTGATTTGGGGTGGAGAGTTCTACAGATGTCTATTAGGTCTGCTTCCTGCAGAGCTGAGTTCAATTCCTGGATATCCTTGTTAACTTTCTGTCTCGTTGATCTGTCTAATGTTGACAGTAGAGTGTTGAAGTCTCCCATTATTATTGTATGGGAGTCTAAGTCTCTTTGTAAGTCTCTAAGGACTTGCTTTATGAATCTGGGTGCTCCTGTATTGGGTGCATATATATTTAGGATAGTTAGCTCTTCCTGTTGAATTGATCCCTTTACTATTATGTAATGGCCTTCTTTGTCTTTTTTGATCTTTGATGGTTTAAAGTCTATTTTATCAGAGACTAGTATTGCAACCCCTGCTTTTTTTTGTTCTCCATTTGCTTGGTAAACCTTCCTCCATCCCTTTATTTTGAGCCTATATATGTCTCTGCGTGTGAGATGGGTCTCCTGAATACAGCAGACTGATGGGTCTTGACTCTTTATCCAGTTTGCCAGTCTGTGTCTTTTAATTGGAGCATTTAGTCCATTTACATTTCAGGTTAATATTGTTATGTGTGAACTTGATCCTGCCATTATGATATTAACTGGTTATTTTGCTCATTAGTTGATGCAGTTTCTTCCTAGCCTCGATGGTTTTTACATTTTGGCATGTTTTTGCAATGGCTGGTACCGGTTTTTCCTTTCCATGTTTAGTGCTTCCTTCAGGGTCTCTTGTAAGGCAGGCCTGGTGGTGACAAAAACTCTAAGCATTTGCTTATCTGTAAAGGATTTTATTTCTCCTTCACTTATGAAACTTAGTTTGGCTGGATATGAAATTCTGGGTTTAAAATTCCTTTCTTTAAGAATGTTGAAATTTGACACCCACTCTCTTGTGGCTTGTAGAGATTCTGCCGAGAGATCTGCTGTTAGTCTGATGGGCTTCCCTTTGTGGGTAACCCGACCTTTCTCTCTGGCTGCCCTTAAGATTTTTTCCTTCATTTCTACTTTGGTGAATCTGGCAATTACGTGTCTTGGAGTTGCTCTTCTTGAGGAGTATCTTTGTGGCGTTCTCTGTATTTCCTGGATTTGAATGTTGGCCTGCCCTACTAGGTTGGGGAAGTTCTCCTGGATGAAATCCTGAAGAGTGTTTTCCAACTTGGTTCCATTTTCCCCCTCACTTTCAGGCACCCCAATCAGACGTAGGTTTGGTCTTTTTACATAATCCCATACTTCTTGCAGGCTTTGTTCATTTCTTTTTCTTCTTTTTTCTTTTGGTTTCTCTTCTCGCTTCATTTCGTTCATTTGTTCCTCAATCGCTGATACTCTTTCTTCCAGTTGATCGAGTCGGTTACTGAAGCTTGTGCATTTGTCACATATTTCTCGTGTCATGGTTTTCATCTCTGTTATTTCGTTTATGACCTTCTCTGCATTAATTACTCTAGCCATCAATTCTTCCACTATTTTTTCAAGATTTTTTTTTTTTTTTTTTTGTGATGGAGTCTTGCTGTGTCGCCCGGGCTTGAGTGCAGTGGCCGGATATCAGCTCACTGCCAGCTTGGCCTCCTGGGTTTATGCCATTCTCCTGCCTCAGCCTCCCGAGTTGCTGGGACTACAGGCGCCCGCCACCTCACCCAGCTAGTTTTTTTTTTTTTTTTTTGTAATTTTAGTAGAGACGGGGTTTCACCATGTTAGCCAGGATGGTCTCGATCTCCTGACCTTGTGATCCGCCCATCTTGGCCTCCCAAAGTGCTGGGATTACAGGCTTGAGCCACCGCGCCCAGCCAAGATTTTTAGTTTCTTTGCACTGGGTACGTAATTCCTCCTTTAG
>NW_022163344.1:0-3161 GCF_008728515.1 Papio anubis | reverse complement strand
TCCTTTCTAGGCACTGATTATCAAACCAGACAAGAATGATAAAGCATAGATTTTTACAATCCACTATTCTTCAGCTTCCCTTTCTTTTCTATCTCCACTCAAGGCAGTATCCACAGTTACATTTAAAAATGAGGAGCTATCCAGACGCCTTGCTCAAAGGTATTGGCAAAGTCTCAGAAGAATAAAACAACAGGTTTTGAAGCTGAATTAACAATGATTTTGTTTTCTGAGAGTGTGCATAGGATTGAATTCCAGGAGTAAAGCTGGAAGACAGGCCAGGTTTTTACGAAGTGCTTTGAATGTCAGGATAAAATGTTTAAGCACTATAAGCAAAGTTTGCTGGTAAATGAATTTAGGACAGACTGTAACTGAATTTGCATTTCAGTATCATTCCATTAGGGCACAGAGTTGAGAGTTGAGTGCAAAGATCATGAGGAAGGTCAGAGCATTACCACAATGGTCTAGGCAGAGAAAGTATACATCTTTAACAGGGCAGGGCAATGGAGTGAGACACCTTCATTCATTCAACGAATCTTTATGTGGGGGCATATGGTATGCCCCTAGGTTCTGGGGATGCTGAGTGCCAGTCTGAGGATTCAGCCATTGAACGGTTGCTAGATGACATTGACCCGTGAGTCACGAGTATGAGGCTCTTTCAAAATTTAATCTCATGTGGAATTATATGGGGAGATTCCAAGGAACCACTGTTTCTCTACATGGAGAAATAGCATTCTGTAAAACAGTATATGGTACACAGGAAGAGAAATTAAGTCTAAGTTTTGAAGTTGAATGTGACAACCTCATCTGTTGATTGACTGGGGGAATTGGTAGAACCTTCCTTTCTTAATCGGAAGATCCTGGTGTGGGGGTTTAAAGCAAGTTCATTTTTCTGTGCATAAAATGTCAATTCACTTATCTGATTAAGAAGAATATGAATCCAATCAACACAGATGTTAAGCAAACATATACAGTCCCTGATTTAGGATGGTTCAACTTACAATTTTTCAATGTTACAATGGTGCAAATGTGATATGCATACAGTGGAAACCCTACATCAAATTTTACATTTTAATGTTTTCTTGGACTAGTGATATGTGGTATGATCCTCTCTTTTGATGCTGGGTAGCGGCAATAAGTCACAGCTTCCAGTCAGCCACGTGATCATAAAGGTAAAAAACTGATATGCTACAGTGTAATGTGTTGCCAGATGATTTTGCCCAAATGTAGGCCAAAGTGCTCTGGGCACACTTAAAGTAGGCTAGGCTAAGCTATGATGTTTGACTAGGTGTATTAAATGCATTTTCAATTTATGATGCATTTATTGGAATGTAACCTCTCTGTAAATTATGGAGCATCTGTACTTCCATAATTCCTTTTATAAAAGCAGGTTGGATCTGCAACCAGAAGTTGGTGCAAATTTCAGGAGAATCAGAGTATTTCCCTTTTGGAAAAATTGGTAGAGTTAAAAGTTGGAACTGGGAGAGAATCCAGGAGCAGAGAGGCTGAATGTGTGCTTCTTTGCCTTTGCACCTTTGCAACTTTGCTCAACCTGATAGGTTGGGAAAAGGAGGAAATTTTATCTTCAGTCAGCCTCTGAGGATCATCAAAGTACTATGGAGACAAAGCAGGAAGAAGGTCTAGAGACAGACGAGGATATGGGGGTAGCAGGGTACGTTGCATTGTAACAAGGGTCATCCCACTAAGCAGGTGACATCTGAAGTTTCCTACTGTAGAGTTTCATAGAGACCAAAATTTCAGGCTAGATACAAAGAGGAGAAGATAAACTTTTGTCTTAGTAATGAACCTGAGTAGGGGAAAAGTAACTCTGAAGTACGTATTATTATTGACCATTCAGGGAAACGCCTTAGAGATCTGATCAAAGCTGTTAGTATTCTTGTAGTTCAGTTGGTTACCATGGGCTGTCTTCAGCGCCTAGGGAGTAATACTACCTTGTTAGAAATCCCAAGACAAAGTGAAGCGTAACTATAACAGGCGATCTTGTACCAATGATTTTGCAAGCAGGAAGAGAATGCGAAAGCAAATTCATAAATACTTTTCTCCTGCGCGCACCCACAGTGCTACTGAAAGTGGTTGTCAGTGACGGGGCAACCTGGGCAGTGGTATTAGTGGCGTCTGTCTTTTGACCCCTGAAGCGTATCTCACCTTCTAAACGTTTAGAAAGAATACTTGAGCTATATTAACCTACAAGGTCACGACAGAGCCAGGAGATAAGGCCCTGTTCAGAGAATCCGGGTCGCCCTCCCTGTCTCCGACTCCTTTTCCGTTTTCTGTCGCCGGAATTATTTCAGCCGCCTCCCGCACGCTTTCAGCGTTGCCCTCATTCGAACAGGATAGAAAAACCCGATCATTCACTGCCTGGAATTTGTCTCCTGCTTCTCTTCTGCGAACTGACCGGCCCACTGGTGCGTCTGCGTCCGTCGCGAGGCGTCGGTCCTTCCCCGACGGCGAGCGCCAGGCGGCGGCAGGGACTCGCCACCCGCGGCCCTGGAGTCGGGCCATGAGCGCCTGCGCGGCGCTGGGTCGCTGTCCAGCAGATGTCTGCGCGGGAGACCCAGCTAAGTCTTGTGCGGCTACCTCCTCCCGGCTGATCCCAATCCGGTCCCCCAGCCACTCGATAGAAACACAATTCACATCGTCCCCGTTCCTGAGTGAAGATCTCGTCGCCCACGACCTGCTTCGCCTCGCTCGTGATGATTTCTTACACTTGACTGGGGATCCCGGTGCGTTCGGCCCTCCCTCCTTAAGCTTCTGTCCTCTATCCGTTATGAAATTGTGTAACTTGTTTTGGTGTGAACTGATATAGCTGAACTTCGGAAGAAATTAGGCAGGATTCCCCGAAAATGTGTGTGTGTGTGTGTGTGTGTGTAAAAAATAAATATCTATATATAACATATATATTATATTATACATGTAATATATATTATACATGTAATATATATATTTAATATATATTACTGCTCTTTGCGGAGCAGGCTAACCAGGTAGTGTGCCCAGAATAATCAAAATTTTTGTTGATTCTCAGGAGGGAGCATTAAAATAAAGAGCCAAAAGTTCTAAAACGGGGGACTTTTCACTCGAAATGGGCTGATGCAGAAGATACTATTAGTCAATTTGTACCAGATTCTTGTTTTATTCTGTTG
>NW_022163343.1:0-3165 GCF_008728515.1 Papio anubis | reverse complement strand
GAATATACAAAACGTTACACAGACAAAATATGTACACTGGGGAAGGGGGCCCACGCAAGCAGCCCATGTCTTCGCCTGGTCCACAGTTTGCCCCACTGTCCTGCCTCAGTTACCTCTCTGAATAAGAAGGTGGGAGCCCCCCTGAGGGAAAAGTTGCTATGCTGAGAGTAAGGAGGCCGTCAGAGTCATGCTTAAAAATTTTTAATTTTTAAAGTCTTGTCTTGCTACCCTAATTTTAAAGGGGTGACTGGGAAGGGGTGGTAGGGTCATGGTGGCAGTGCAGACTCCAGCCCCACTTCTCCAGGCTTTGCTGACACAGAACTGCTTTTAATTTTTATTTTTATCCCATGACTTGTTTTTTAAATCCCGTAACTTCTTTTTCATAACATTTGGTAACTTTGCATAAAACTTCTTTCTACATTTTTGCAACAATTTTTCACTTTTTTATCCCATAACTTTTTTACTCCATAACTTTTTAAATCCCATAACTTTGTAAACTTGTGTTCTTTTAATAAACACTTGCAAAGTTATATTATAATTTTGTAAAAACAAAACAGATTATCTCATGCCAAGCATGCCCGGCATTTGCACAGTATCAATACCTTTAATACTATAGTTTTCAAGACTCGCAAAATAAAATTTTAAGACAAAAGCAGCACTTTGCAACAATTTAATCATTTATTACATTAGAGTAGCATCACACCAGCAGTCAATAATGTCACTTTAGGGAAAAGTCTTTCAGTATTTCCATTATAAATTCTGTTTACAAGAATTCATAAATTGGTAAATTCATTCTAAGAAAACTTGGCAAATAAAGCTTTGGGCTGGAATTGGCATTTCTTTCTCTACTTTTCCTTCCCACCGTTTCGTTCTTTTAAACTAGTGTTCATATTTTAAAATGTTTTAACTTATTTCAGAACATTAAGATAGCAGTTACATTTTTTAATAGTTATATTATTTTAAAACGACTCTTTAAGATAAAGTTTTAGAGAAACTATATTATGGATAGGGCTGATTTACATTTTCAAATTTTCTAAAAATCAGCTTAGAAAAGTTCTAGAGCTGAG
Organism: Papio anubis; assembly: GCF_008728515.1. NCBI lineage: Eukaryota > Metazoa > Chordata > Mammalia > Primates > Cercopithecidae > Papio > Papio anubis. The sequence goes on along the minus strand of NW_022163343.1, from coordinate 2,098 downwards.
TTTTTTCCATTTCTGGAAAACCTATCAGGTTTAATCAAATACTTTCAAATTTATTCAGTTGAACTCACATTTTAAAATTCTATGTTTCTGATGAACTCTAGCCTTCCAATGTTGCCTTCTAAGCAAATTGAAAGCTGCCTTACACTGAATGAGGAAGAGCACAAATACTTGGCTGAATGAGGTATCGCAAAAGACTGCATGCACTTTGAAGACTTATGTTATTGTCATACCATTTCCATTTTTTTTAGCTTTTTCTTAAATATATGACAAATACCTACACAAAGAGTGGAACTTCAGTCCATTTTAAACCCACGGGCTAGCAATTGTACCACTGTTAATTAGTCACATTATTTGGTCTAACATTTTTTCTTTATCATTCTGAAACTGGGCTTATCTAATACATTGCTACATACATACAATTTGGAAGAGTCAGTTGAAGTCACAAGGACCTGATATTTGCACTCTTTCAGTGAATGCAGGGAAATCTGTTATTCCATCAGTAAAATCGTATTGTTGCTCTCCTGTTACTGTCATATTTATAAAAGTATCATGAGGATGCCAAATGCTAAAAATGGAGATCTCGTAACCAGGAAATCCCCACTCCAGGGAGCACACGTACATAGCTCCGTACATCCTAATAAGGTGATGTGTTTTGGAACACAAACATTAGAACTTCATGAAGTTTTAACGGTTGCTTCTTTCCCAAGCATCACCAAGTTACGACTTAGGCAATGTGTGACTGAAATTCATTCATTCATCATGCATAGGCACAATCACATAAATATTGTACAAAATATGTCCCTAACTGAAACTGAGAGGTACAAAAAAAATTTCATTCTTAGTAAAGAAGTTTGTGAGGAAATACAACTCTGTGATTGTACAGACACGTTTCCTGATAATACATTGACATTCACAAACAGTAGATTGCACTGCAGTTTGTAAACATTTTAAGTTCTCCTTGATTTTTAAAGAGAGTATAATACTGTCTACTAAAACTCCTTTCTGTTTCAACTAAGTACTCTCACATATATTAGTTTATAATAATGTTTGTTATTATTTTTTTTAAAGTGTTTTCCATTCAAGGAAAAGAAGTAAATTCCTATGTCAGAGTAACCAAGGTGGTTGAAGAATAGGTATTAGCTAGAGAGGTCTAGATGGTAAATCAATCTTCAAGCCTCAAAGAAGCTCCATGAACAGAGAGGAATGCCAGGTGTCACACTGCTTCCGTTCACTCTCAATCATTCTTGACTAGAGCCTGTATGGCTGTTCCATGGACATTTAAACTCTTAAGGGATTCCTTATGATCTTTACTAAATATATTAAGAAGAATGCCAGCCAGCGCCCTTTTGTGTACTGGGACATGTAGTCATGTGATTAAAACAAGTAACATGAACTCTGATTTTCAAATGTATTATAGATACAAATGTTCTAAGCAAGAAAGGTTTTCCACAACCACAGTCAACGATGGGAGCCTTTCATTCCTCAGCAATAATCCCTTTTTAGGTCATCGAGAAAGAGCACAACTGCTGCAGCTCATGGTGCAATATCTTCATGAGCCCAGAGCACACACAAATCCTGAGGGAACTACCACAGTACAGCGCTCATTCTTGGCACCGGAACAAATGAAACACACTCTATCCCGCACACACCTGCCAGAGCAGGCCACTTTCCTCTTCTGTGAGATTTAAAAATCCCCCAAAATGTTATTACTCCCATCACCAATACACAGAAAATGGGGGAAAGACTGTTTCCAGTTCTCAGCCTTTAAACAACTCTAAATGTCAGTACTCACAGTGGCATATTACAAAGTAATAAACAGTGCACACTTGAGGGCAAACCGCATATTGAGCTAATGAAGAGCTCACAGTGATTAAGATTAGATCAAACATAATAGCAGAACATAAGCAAATTTTATCGGAATTCTGTAATAAACATACATGCTGCAATAACATTTAAAAAGCATGGCAGCCTATTCCAAACCAGGGAGAACAGTTTTGTGCAAACAGTGGGTCTTTGGGTGTTTGAACTCCCACCATGTAAGGGCAAACTCGATATGCATGCTAATGACCTACAATTATGAAATTAAAAACGAAAAATG
>NW_022163342.1:0-3165 GCF_008728515.1 Papio anubis | reverse complement strand
AGCTGGGACTACAGGCGCCGGCCACCTCGCCCGGCTAGTTTTTTTTGTATTTTTTAGTAGAGACGGGGTTTCACCGTGTTAGCCAGGATGGTCTCGAACTCCTGACCTCGTGATCCGCCCGTCTCGGCCTCCCAAAGGGCTGGGATTACAGGCTTGAGCCACCGCGCCCAGCCGAGAAGGCTTTTTTAACTGACTCTGTTTGAGTTCTTCCTTCTTTTGCTCCAACAACATTGTTCAGGTCTCTGATACTCAATCTATTGTTTTGTAATTTGGGTTTTACAGATTTATCTCCCTTATCAACCTATGGCTCCCTGAAGTAATGGACACTTTCTATTTAATTACCAAGTGTCTGGTCCAGAGTTTGGCTGCCCTATCCCAGACTCCATTCCACTCGCTCAATAAGTGCTAATTATCTTTCTGTCCCATATTTTATTATTTAATTCTAGAATAGACCTATCCTAGAATTAAATATACTAAAGTTTTTCCATCAAGAAAAATAAAATCTTCCATTGACTGTTGGCTTCCCTCTCTGGTAGGGAGAAAGGAGAGCCATTGGCTCTTCTGCTCTTCTGCTCCATCTTAGCCAAGTACTTTATACTCTATATCTCCATTGACTCACATCCCGTTCATGCCTTAATCTCTTTCAATGAATCTTCTGTTTCCATCATGCTGTTGACAACTGTTGGCTATGTCTGTATTCTTTATTATTATTATAATTATACTTTAAGTTCTAGGGTACATGTGCACAACGTGCAGGTTTGTTACATATGTATACATATGCCATGTTGGTGTGCTGCACCCATTAGCGTGTCATTTACATTAGATATATCTCCTAATGCTATCCTCCTCCCTCCCCCCACCCCACAACAGGCCCTGGTGTGTGATGTTCCTCAGACTGTGTCCAAGTGATCTCGTTGTTCAATTCCCACCTATGGGTGAGAACATGTGGTGTTTGGTTTTCTGTCCTTGTGATAGTTTGCTCAGAATGATGGTTTCCAGCTTCATCCTTTTTTTATGTCTGCATAGTATTCAATAGTGTATATGTGCCACATTTTCTTAATCCAGTCTGTCACTGATGGACATTGGGTTGGTTCCAAGTCTTTCCTATTGTGAATAGTGCCACAATAAACATACGTGTGTATGTGTCTGTATAGCAGCATGATTTATAATCCGTTGGGTATATACCCAGTAATGGGATGGTTGGGTCAAATGGTATTTCTAGTTCTAGATCCTTGAGGAAGCGCCACACTGTCTTCCACAATGGTTGAACTAGTTTACAGTCCCACCAACAGTGTAAAAGTGTTCCTGTTTCTCCACATCCTCTCCAGCACCTGTTGTTTCCTGACTTTTTAATGATCGCCATTCTAACTGGTGTGAGATGGTATCTCATTGTGGTTTTGATTTGCATTTCTCTAATGGCTAGTGATGATGAGCATTTTTTCATGTGTCTGTTGCTGCATAAATATCTTCTTTTGAGAAGTGTTTGTTCATATCCTTTGTCCACTTTTTGATGGAGTTGTTTGATTTTTTCTTGTAAATTTGTTTAAATTCTTTGTAGATTCTGGATATTAGCCCTTTGTCAGATGGGCAAAAATTATCTGCCATTGTCAAATTGCAAAAATTATCTCCCATTCTGTAGGTTGCCTGTTCACTCTGATGGTAGTTTCTTTTGCTGTGCAGAAGCTCTTCAGCTTAATTAGATCCCATTTGTCAATTTTGGCTTTTGTTGCCATTGCTTTTGGTGTTTTAGACATGAAGTCCTTGCCCATGCTTATGTCCTGAATGATATTGCCTAGGTTTTCTCCTAGGGTTTTTATGGTTTTAAGTCTAACATTTAAGTCTTTAATCCATCTTGAATTAATTTTTGTATAGGGTGTAAGGAAGGGATCCAGTTTCAGCTTTCTATATATGGCTAGCCAGTTTTCCCAGCACCATTTATTAAATAGGGAATCCTTTTCCCATTTCTTATTTTTGTCATATTTGTCAAAGATCAGATGGTTGTAGATGTGGTATTATTTCTGAGGGCTCTGTTCTGTTCCATTGGTCTTTATCTCTGTTTTGGTACCAGTACAATGCTGTTTTAGTTACTGTAGATTTGCAGTATAGTTTGAAGTCAGGTAGTGTGATGCCTCCCGCTTTCTTCTTTTGGCTTAGGATTGTCTTGGCAGTGCGGGCTTATTTTGGTTCCATATGAACTTTAAAGTAGTTTTTTCCAATTCTGTGAAGAAAGTCATTGGTAGCTTGATGGGGATGGCATTGAATCTATAAATTACCTTGGGCAGTATGGCCATTTTCACGATATTGATTCTTCCTATCCATGAGCATGGTATGTTCTTCCATTTGTTTGTGTCCTCTTTTATTTCCCTGAGCAGTGGTTTGTAGTTCTCCTTGAAGAGGTCCTTCACATCCTTTGTAAGTTGGATTTCTAGGGATTTTATTTCCTTTGAAGCAATTGTGAATGGAAGTTCATTCATGATTTGGCTCTCTGTTTGTCTGTTATTGGTGTATAGGAATGCTTCTGTTTTTTGCACATTGATTTTGTATCCTGAGACTTTGCTGAAGTTGCTTATCAGCTTAAGGAGATTTTGGGCTGAGATGATGGGGTTTTCTAAATATACAATCATGTCATCTGCAAACAGGGACAATTTGATTTCCTCTTTTCCTAATTACCTCTTTTCCTGAATACCCTTTATTTCTCCTGCCTGATTGCCCTGGCCAGAACTTCCAACACTATGTTGAATAGGAGTGGTGAGAGGGCATCCCTGTCTTTTGCCAGTTTTCAAAGTGAGTGCTTCCAGTTTTTGCCCATTTAGTATGATATTGGCTGTGGGTGTGTCATAAATGGCTCTTATTATTTTGAGATATGTCCCATTAATACCTAATTTATCGAGAGTTTTTAGCATGAAGGGCTGTTGAATTTTGTTGAAGGCCTTTTCTGCATCTATTGAGATAATCATGTGGTTTTTGTGTTTGGTTCTGTTTATATGATGAATTACATTTATTGATTTGTATATGTTGAACCAGCCTTGCTTCCCAGGGATGAAGCCCACTTGATGCTGGTGGATAAGCTTTTTGATGTGCTGCTGGATTTGGTTTGTTAGTATTTTATGGAGGATTTTTGTATCGATGTTCATCAGGGATATTGGTCTAAAATTCTCTTTTTTT
>NW_022163341.1:0-3166 GCF_008728515.1 Papio anubis | reverse complement strand
CATACCTTCATTTCTTAACCAATCGCCTATTGTTGGCGTCAAGGTCATTTCCAGTTTTTCCTGCCATCAGCAACACCACAGTGATCATTTTTGTTTTCACATCTCCATGCGCTTCTCCAATTACATCCTCAGAATTAACATCCTAAAGTGGAATTTCTGGGGAAAATCGTTTGCACATTTTTAGGGAACTTGCCTCTCCAGAAAGATTTATCAAGGTGGCCTCACATCAGTAATGTTCAAGGGTGCTGGGTTGCCCTCACTGATATGAGTAAAATGTTTTCTTAAAAGACAGAGAGGGCTGGGCACAGTGGCTCATGCCTGTAATTCCAACACTTTGGGAGGCCAAGTTGGGTGGATCACTTGAGGCCAGAAGTTCAAGACAAGCCTGGCCAACACAGTGAAACCCTGTCACTACTAAACATAGAAAAAATTAGCTGGGTGTGGTGGCACATGGCTATAATCCCAGCTACTCGGGAGGCTGAGGCATGAGAATAGCTTGAGCCCAGGAGGCAGAGGTTGCAGTGAGCCGAGATTGCACCATTGCACTCCAGCCTGGATGACAGAGCAAGACTCTAGCTCAAAAAATAAATAAATAAATAAAATTAAAATTAAAGACAAGGAGAGAAAAAAATAAAAGCAGAGGCATCCAGGATCAGTTTCCTGAGCATCGCTGCATTTCTGTTGATAAAACATCACCTTACTTCACTGCATCACGTAAGCATCTGTTTCTGCCTAGAAATTGAGAAACTTCCTCTGCTGGGCCTCCCTGCATCTTGGGACATTTCTAAAGTGAACCATCTTAGACTTCAAGAAATGAGAGCAGCAGACCAGCTGACGGGGAAACAATCTTTTCCATTTCTAGTGTTGGTGTTACTGAAACAACTGCCCCAGATGAGATGCACCCCTTTCTCTCTGCAAAATTAAGAGGTGCAAAAAGATTCCTGGTGCTGACTGCCAACCCCTTTCATAAGCCACTGGTTTTAATACTGGTTTGGCAGCTCCGATAATGATTTCTTTTTTTAAAGCACAGGGCTTCCAGGCCAACTTCAGAATGTGGCCATGAACCCAGCTATGAACCCAGCTATGAACCCGGCCATGAACCTGGCCTTGAACCTGGCCCGAGCTATGACTGTTTACAGCACTTCACACATCCCTGCCATCTTTTAACCAAGGCCCCTTTCCACAGTTATTCCTTTTGTCTTTCTCCTTCAAGAAAGAGCTCAAGGTTTTCAAATCATAGAGAAAACAAGCGAAGACGAGACAGGCCCCATCTACAAATCTATGGGGTTTCGTAACACTAATAACAAGGCAGCTCGGCTGGCATACTCTCAAATCTTTCCACTTAGGAGAAATACTATTGCTCCCAGTTTGGAGACGAGGAAACTGAGGCCTGGAGTGGAGTGTTAGCTTTGCCCTCTCGTCACATGGTGGTCAGCAGCAGCATTGGAACTGGAGTCAGGATTTCTGCTGCCTGCTCAGTATTCTGTGAACGTGTCTTCTCTCCTATAAGCCTCTGTTTCAGACATCTCCCTAATCAGGCTCCCTTCTTTTCAGCACCAGAGAGTTGGGAATGCAGAGAGCTGATACATGAAAAACTACACTTGCTGGCCGGGTGCGGTGGCTCACACTTGTAATCCCAGCACTTTGGGAGGCCAAGGTAGGTGGATTACCTGAGGTCAGGAGTTCAAGACCAGCTTGGCCAACACGATGAAACCCCGTCTCTAGTAAAAATACAAAAATTAGCTGGGTATGGTGGCACACACCTGTAATCCCAGCTACTCGGGAGGCTGAAGCAGGAGAATGACTTAAACCCAGGAGGCGGAGGTTGCAGTGGGCCGAGATTATGCCACTGTACTCCAGCCTGGGCGACAGAGCAAGACTCCATCTCAAAAACACAAACAAACAAAAAACGACACTTGCCAGGGACATGCTTAGAAAAGTCAAAAGTGAGCAGACAAAATGGAAGGAAAACTCTCTCCTGCCATTTCACCAACCCAATGCGCTGTCCTCAGGCAAGGCTCTTCCTTCCCCTTTCGAAATGGGTGTTGAAGGTCGTGGCTCCATCTCCGCCTCAGGCCCAGCAGACAGGAGTGTGTGCTGGGTGAGATGTGCCCATTCCAGCTCCAGGAGGAGACACAAGCAGTGCCCCAGGCTTCCCAGCCCAGCATTGCTCCGAGGTTCCCGCTGAATCTGGAGACTGGGAGACCTCAGAGATCTGGCATAAAAGGGAAGCAAAGCTTGGAGAAGCATCCTGATTTCTTTGGGGTAGGGATGAGTCTTTTAAATCTTAAGTCTTCACCTGGGGGCCCATGGGATGCTGGGGAGAAGGTGGGGTAGGAAGGACACAGTCTCAGGGACATGAAATACACACAGCTGGGGCTGATGGAAATGCCTAAGCACTCGGACTAAATAAAAGCAACCTCCTCCTTCCTGCGTCAGAAAAAGGAGAAGAGAAAATGAAAGGAAGAAGAAAAAAAGAAAAGAGAAAAGGAAACGACACACAAAAGGCTGCATCCTCAGGCAGGTTCATAAAAGGAGCCCTTCAGACCCTGAGGCCCTTTCGTCTCAGTTATTTTTCGGAGGTTCTGTTGGCTCTGTTTCCATTGGCTCAATCTGCCCATGCATTTACCTAATGTTTATTATCTATACCTGAAAGGCGAGTTGCAGCCATCCCAGAACAGAACTTAGGCCTTTGTTACTCAGAACAGAACTTAGGCCTTTGTTACTCAATGCACCCGCAGCAAACTCTTGGCCCGGAAGAGGCCGGGCTGCCTGTTTATCCAACTCCTCCCTTCCCAGGCCCCAGCCCTTGCTTCCCCCTCCACGCAGCCAGTCAACCATTAAAAAATTATGCGCTTGGCCAGGAGCAGTGGCTCCTGCCTGTAATCCCAGCACTTTGGGAGACCAAAGTGGGATCATCACTTGAGCCCGGGAATTCGAGACCAGTCTAGGCAACATGGTGAGACCCCCGTCTCTACAAAAAAGAAAAAACAAACTAGCTAGGCATGGTGGCACATGCTTGTAGCCTAGCTACTCAGGAGGCTGAGGCAGGAAGATCCTTTGAGCCCAGGAGTTCGAGGCAGCAGTGATTTATGATCACACCACTGCACTCCAGCCTGGGTGACAGAGTGAGACCCTGTATCTAAAAAAAAAAAAAAAAAAAAAA
>NW_022163340.1:0-3167 GCF_008728515.1 Papio anubis | reverse complement strand
CATTCTTGTGAAGATTACAAATGGAACATTTACACTAGAACTAATGCCCTTTCTATAAACCAACTTCTCATGAATAAATATTTTTAGAAAATGGTAGTTTTTGTGACTTTAATAATTTTAATTTTTAACATATATATGTATATGCATATGCATATATGAGAAAAATATATGCACATAATTCAGGGAATGCAAGACAGCAGAAAGAAGAAAGTAAAACTAATCCATAATTTCCCAACCTAGAAATAATAATTCTCAATGTTTTCCTGAATTTCTATGAACTTTTTCTAGAAATATGTGCATGTTTTACTGTTTTTGATGAAAATTTGAGACATTGCATATACAATATATACAATTTATATTCTTCATTAAATGAGACTAAAATTACATCATGAGAATTTCCCAATGTAGTCATTTCTTTTTGGTGGTTTCATTCATTTCTACTTGATGACTGGAATTTATGAATTTATTTTCCTTGTGTTGAACTTTAGAATGTTTCTAAAGTTCTAACGAGTAAACATATATGTATATTTGAATAGTTGATTATTTCTGTAGAATAGGTTTCTAGAAATGGAATTGCTGGGGCAAATGATTCAGTTATTTTTTTAAGGGTTTCTGATACATATTACCAAATTGCTTTTCCAGAAGTATGTATCAATTACTACTGAAAGTACATGAAAGTGCCCAACTCACCTTATGCTTATCAATATTCAATATTACAATTTTAAATCTTTGCTTATTGATAGGATTAATTACATTTACATATGCATATTACTATATGACATTCTCATAAAATGAATTTAGGCATGCTTCATGACTTCTTATGTTGCTCAACACTGTCCTCTGGTTTTGTTCATCTCTATATTTGCCATCATCTTTTCAATCTTATGATGATGATCCCAATGATGATATTGACAATGATAACTAACCTTTGATGACTACTGTTTTCCATATGTACACGCGCTTTTGAGGGACAGTGTGGTTCAACAGAAAGTGAATAGATTTGCTAATAACAAGATCTACTTTTGAATCCTGGCTCCCCTTACTACCACTTGATGATTTTGGCAAAGTCATGTCTTTTCCGTGTCTCAGTTTCTCTTCCCTAAGATAGTGAGATAGAGACTGACACTGAGCACTGTTTGGAAATCACATGAGATAATGCAGGTAAGATACTTAGTAGAATAGCCGGTGGTCTGTGAGTGCTAGTTTCTTTCCTTCCTCAAGAATGTTGTCAGTTAAAGTATCTAGTATAATGATTGTATGAATGCCAAAGAAATACTATTTAAAGTTGAAAATCTCATGAAAATAAGTGTGGGATAGCAGAAAAATCTCAGACTCTGGACTAGAAGACAAAGGTTAGATATAACTGCCTGTTTCCAGTTGTGCCTCATGTAAATGCAGGTGACAAAATGCATTTTATTAGCTGGTTGTAACTGTTAAATGTTAGAGATAGAAAATAGAATTGGCTTATTTTTCTAAGCTTCGGAGAAAATTTATGACAAACATTTAAAATAGTGCTTAGTACTCTTCTTTTATGATAACTTATATTGGTAAAAAAAGTTTTCTTAAACTACAAAAGAAAAAGAGAAAAACTAGTATTATCTACCTAGAAAACAATCCCAATGTAGTTCCACCTACTCCTGCAATGAAATTATCGAAGACGTCCTGAAAATTATTTAAATATGCAGACACTTAGTGTCAGCTTTACATAGGTAGAAGGATGAGGATTCAAAGTCACCATGTTATAATTATGGTTGTTTAAACAGACTTATTTTTTGTGGGTTTTTTTTTTTTGTTTTTTTTTTGGCAAACGTGAGTGTTCTCTTTTAAGGAAGGCTGAGTGGCTCAGATCATTCAGATTTACAGTAATCAACATAATTTGACTTCAGCAGAATAGGAAATGCAAAGCAACTGGTTTTAGCTTCTCACAGTATGATCCTACAAGTGCTCCATGCAAAGACTGAACAGGTAATGGAGTACTAAGAGACTATTTTTTCTCATCCTTCCACCTTTTTCATTCTCTGCTAGACAATCCCCTGTGGTAGAAAAAAAAAAGCAAAACAGAAAACTAACTTAAACTATACCTTTTCCCAGAGCGAAGCAGGTCAAAGCCTTCATTTATTTTTTCAAAAGGTAAAACATGGGTTATTAATGCGTCCAGTGAAAACTTCTTAGCCATAAAATCAGCCACAAGTTTTGGGATACCTTCTCTACTCTTAAAGCCTGAAAAGAAGACAGTATCATTGTTGATTCGACCAGGGTCAGTAGAAGAACTGAAGAAATTTTCCATATAAATACAAGTTTAGAAAAGGTGCTGCATTTCAGACTGCTATAACTGAGGATAAGAAGAGATAGAGTATTTCAATATGCTTTTACAGTGCCTTGACGTAAAACAAATCACAGATAAACAAAGTTTCTTAGTTCTTTGGTCTCTCACATAGAAATAATAGTACAGATGTTTATGCCCAAAATTGAGGAGCAAATTTATCGGTTGTCTAAATTTGGGGGTAGATATGAAATATTGTTGTAGATTTCCATGTTCTACTAAAAATGTCCATGCCTTACACAATCACAAGTACAAAAACAGATGGAGATGAAAGATCCTAGGTTATGGTGACAACAGAAGAGTTTATATTGGGACTTTCTGTCTGCATTAGTTCCATATCTAGTTGATTTGGAGACTGTAGATAGAAAAGGAATTTTAATTTATTTTTGATTTGTTTTCAAAACCGTGCCTTGTCAATTGTAGAAGTGGAGATATATTGATGTTAATGAGAATTTGGCACTTGAGCCCAGCTACATACCACCATAAACAGCCCCCTTCCAGGTGCGTCCAGTCAGTAGCAGCATAGGGTTTATTGAGAGGTTCTGGGAATCAGGAGGTACCCCTACGATGACGCTTGTGCCACATGCCTCATGACAACATAACAGGGAAGCCATCTGGAATAAAGTGAATATTTGGCATCTTTAACGTGGAGTGGCATAGTTTTTACTCATAATGCACAATATCATGTAATAGGCTTAACTGGATTGTGAGTGTGTAGAGGAAAGAGATTATGTCTTTTGCTCCTTAATTCCCCTTTTCTGCATAGGATAGTGCTTTGGATTTAGGAAATGCCCAGAAAGTGTTTTTTTTTTAATGAAAGAATGGATGAATAAATTGGAGTGCA
>NW_022163339.1:0-3169 GCF_008728515.1 Papio anubis | reverse complement strand
TCCCAACACACCTTATATTTACTTTGAAAGATACAATATATGCAAGTAATAGAAACTGTGCAAAAACTATTATCTCCAGGGAAAAACCAATGCTAAGGAAGCATCCAGTGTAGATAATAGAGTATCCTGGAGTCACTGATATTAATAATTTAGATGAGAGCCGAACAATATGCAGGAATAGATGAAACAAAGAGAGAAAAAAGCATAAAAAGAAAAGCAGGCAAAATGTTCAGGGCAGTTCTCAAGACTCAAAGTTTAGTTTGCAAGGGAGATACTGAGTAAGAATCAGATGACGCTGACAGAGCCAGATACTCCTTAGGAACTGAAATATGTATTAAGTACATTCAGGAACTACTAAAAAGAGTTAAGAAAAGAAAATATGTGATAAGATTATATTTTAAAAAATATTCCAAGATGTTCAATGAATTAAATTGCAGAAGGGCCAGAATGGGAAGATCCGATCGTTCAGAAAATTTTGTATGAATTCAGGTAGCAGATGATGGAAAAGTGAACTAGAAAGTGGATAGAATTAATTATGCCTACTTTTGCAGTAATAGTGTTAACCTCATATTGTGTTGTGTGGAAAAAAGTTAATACAAATAAACCACTTAAAATGTCTCTGGCATATAGTTAGTGATTCAGAAATGTTATTAATTTTGCAATTATGGCTGTTGTTGTTATTACGAATACTACTAATTACTTAACATGTGTAAGTCACTTGAGATATCATTTCACATTTAGTAGAAACTAATTATTCAGTGCTTCAAGATTGCATGCTCTAACAAAGTCCTACCTGTCTTCTATATGACAGTTACCTTGTGGACTTGATTAAAAGAAGACATGTCAGTTCTGACAGTAAGATGAATGAGCTGAAATTGTAAAATTCTACCATAAATGATAAGGATCTTCACCAGTATTCTAACTTATAAGAAAATAATTCCTTAAGAATATAAATGTGTTATTCTAATAATATTTGAAGCAAGACCCAGTGTTCACTTGATTTTATTCAAATATTTAAATCATTCTGCATTGAGATTCCAGAGGTTTACATCTTAGCATAAACATACCCTATTAGAGCAGGTGTTTTCTGCCTTAAAACAAGCAACTCAGTAAAGCTTCCTGGGGTAACTTGTGTCTCAACATCATAGCTGCCTGATAGAGAAGCACAGAAAAAATGAACAATGCATGTATAATAAATACCCAATAATTTCTACCACTTGTATCTGAATAGTGCTCTTAGTTTACAATAACAAAAGAATTCTGTCATCATGTAACGTTATAATCTTTATGAAGAAACATAAGAACCTCATATACTTTAAATTGATATCACAGTTCTAAGAAGTAGGTAGAAAGTAAGCATTGTTTATCGCATTATTATGTAATCTCTTAATAGATCATTTTTTTCTACCTCCTTATTAGCAGCAATATGGTGCTGATATTTTATTCCATAGTTAAAATTTAATATCTATGTTAAATTCAAATTGTATGGGCTTTATATTGGTAACTTTCTAAAGAGACAAAAGCTGAAGTGAGACTATTGGAAATTCTGTGCCACCCTATCCTACTCTTGAAAGATTTCCCCACTCACATTAAGGGAAACCGATAGTGCCAGTAGGAGGAGCAAGAAAGTAGGAGGTGTAGAAGGGTAAGAAAAAGGATGACTAGTAGTACAACAGTGACAATTACTAATACTAACTGTCGTTAATTACTTATACTAGCTGTTGTTGTTAACTTGAAGAAAGCTTTGAATGCAAGTCAGTGGTTGTGAAACCCATTTTCTAATTGTTTATTATGCAAAATAATTGTAAACCCAAGTTGCTTTCTATTCAATTAAATATTAGATTCTCAGATAATTTATGTATATTTTAATAGAAAAGGACACTTGGCAAATGTATCAAGTGTTAAAAATGCATATAGCCATTGGTTTTATAAGAAATTTACATGAATTCATACAGAGAAAAAAAATCAAGATATACATATTTAATATTTATGGAAAATATTCATAAAATATACACTGGAAGTAATCAAACATCTTAAATGAAGGAATAATTAAAACCTTATATTAGATGCATACTGTAACATTATAATAATTTTATCAATACAATATTCAATTACAGTCAGCTATAATAAAAGTAAAGCGAAGTAGAAAATAATAAATATTACAAGATGACACGTTTTTTTGTAGGAAGAAAAGCACTTACAATAAGAACAAAATTGTCTAAGTAAATGTCACAAGTGTACATTGAGCTATAAAAGTAGGACAAAAGCCATGTTGAAAACATACATAGTTTACCATGATAACATCTCTAGACAGAAATTTTATTTAAAAATTTATTTTCTTTTTAGAACTTTTAATACTTTTATAAAATTCCTTACATAAATAATGTTGTTTTTTTTAAGTTGTCTCAGAATGGGAAACAATTAGTCCACATCAATAATGAATCTTTAAACCGTGGTTATATTTTTTTAACACTGGATGGATGAAGAAAGCTCTGAGCATCAAGCCACTGAGACAAAACACTGAACATAAGTTACATCAAATGTGGCTATAGGTCACTGCAATCACACACGATACCTGGGTATCCCATGTATTATCTGGAACAGTACTACAATAACTCTGATATCCTTAACACTAATTTCTTAAGATTAGAAGTCATATTTTAAAAAATACTCAGCCATATGTGGTCTGCAAATAAACATTTGGATTTTTGCTCTTTGTTTTGTAAAGAACACTTAAGAGAAAGTTTTATCCCAATGATTACATCTGAAATTATTTAACTTTAAAAATTGGCATAGATTGGGGAACACAAGTCAGAATGATTCTCAATAAATTCCAGCCAAGTACGTTTTCACCAAGATTTGTATGTGGTGTGAGTGAGCTACGCAAGAAGGTGACTAAATCTCCTCTGCAGAAACCCTTGGCAGTCTCTTCCATTCTGGTGCAAGTGCTGCTGCCTCTGAGACACAGCAAAGAGATGATGAGAGTTCCTCACATGCAGTTAAAGATAGCACATCAATTTAACAGTGTGATTTCAGGGTGATAGGTGCTCCACCTAAACAATCAGCTGAAAACTATGATCATTCAAGTATCTAACTATATACTGTACAATTCTGTATTATAAATGAGACTCTTAGAATTAATTCATAGAAACTCCAAACCACAATAGCA
>NW_022163338.1:0-3170 GCF_008728515.1 Papio anubis | reverse complement strand
CCACTGCGCCCGGCTAATTTTTTCTATTTTTAGTAGAGACGGGGTTTCACCATGGTCTCGATCTCCTGACCTTGTGATCCGCCCGCCTCGGCCTCCCAAAGTGCTGGGATTACAGGCGTGAGCCACCGTGCCCGGCCGGGTTCGGGTTTTTTGTTTTGTTTTGTTTTGTTTTTCTTTTTTTTTTGAGACAGAGTTTCACTCTTGTTGCCCAGGCTGTAGTGCAGTGGCACAATCTCTGCTCACTGCAACCTCTGCCTCCCCGGTTCAAGCAATTCTCCTGCCTCAGTCTCCCAAGTAGCTGGGACTACAGGTGCGCACCACCACTCCTGGCTAATTTTTTGTATTTTTAGTAGAGACGGGATTTCACCGTGTTAGCCAGGGTGGCCTCGATCTCCTGACCTCGTGATCCACCAGCCTCGGCCTCCCAAAGTGCTGGGATTACAGGTGTGAGCCACCGTGTCCGGCTCAATCAGGTTCTATTAATAG
Organism: Papio anubis; assembly: GCF_008728515.1. NCBI lineage: Eukaryota > Metazoa > Chordata > Mammalia > Primates > Cercopithecidae > Papio > Papio anubis. The sequence continues at coordinate 2,684 of NW_022163338.1, read as the reverse complement.
CTCCACCCCTGGCCGGGCGCGGTGGCTCAAGCCTGTAATCCCAGCACTTTGGGAGGCCGAGACGGGCGGATCACGAGGTCAGGAGATCGAGACCATGCTGGCGAACACTGTGAAACCCCGTCTCTACTAAAAATACAAAAAAATTAGCACACTGTGAAACCCTGTCTCCAGTAAAAATACAAAAAAATTAGCTGGGCGTGGTGGCGGGCGCCTGTAGTCCCAGCTACTCAGGAGGCTGAGGCAGGAGAATGGCATGAACCCAGGGGGTGGAGCTTGCAATGAGCGAAGATTGTGCCACTGCACTCCAGCCTGGGCAACAGAGCGAGACTCCGTCTCAAAAAAAAAAAAAGAAGAAGAAACAGGCCGGGCACAGCGGCTCATGCCTGTAATCCCAGCACTTTGGGAGGCCAAGGTAGGTGGATCACCTGAGGTTGGGAGTTCGAGACCAGCCTGGTCAACATGGTGAAACTCCGTCTCTACTAAAAATACAAAAATTACCTGAGCGTGGTGGTACACGCCTGTAATCCCAGCTACTCAGGAGGCTGAGGCAGGAGAATTGCTTGAACCCAGGAGGTAGAGGTTGCAGTGAGCCCAGATTACGCCACTGCACTCTAACCTGGGCGACAGAGCAGGACTCCGTCTCAAAAAAAAAAAAAGAAGAAATAATAAAAAGTGTAAAGTGCAGTGCTATGTGAGGAGTCATCATTATTTACCTGGCCATAGATGGCAAGATTTTCTCCCACGTGCTGATTGCATTTGTTTGGTAGAGGCTGTCTAGATGACAACCATGAGGGAAAGAGTCCTTGATTAATTTGTGGTGTCTGTCAGGGTGAGGAAAGGGGGACATTTGGCATGTGAGTGATACATTTACCATCAACTGGTGGTTTGTGGGCTTTTTGAGAACAAGGACTCAATATGATGGATCCTCGTGTCTCCACTGCCCAGCACAGGACCAGAGAGTTGGGGTCACAAACCCTTTGCTAAGCAGATGCATCTCTTTGTCCCAGGGACCAGGCCCAGCTGGATGCGGCTTCCGTGTCTTCCATCCAGGTGGTGGGTGTCGTCGAGGCGCTGATCCAGAGTGCAGACACCCTCTTCCCTGGAGGTGAAGCTCCTGCCTGCATGGATGCCCTGCTGGGTGCCCTCCTTCTGCCCTGCTCCCTCCCCTGCAGCCCCACAAACTCACCATGAGTCCAGGAGGAAGTCTGAGCCTCAGTTTCTCATTTCTACAATGGGGATGGTCTGCCTGCTTTGTGGGGTTGTGATGAGACCCACACGGGAGAGGGGAAGCTGAGCATGGTCCACGTGGGTTCAGGGGAAGGGGGAATGGTCCCAGCCAGTGGAGTGAGGAGTCTGGCACAGTCTCTGAGAGCCGTCTCCACTCCTTCTGTCTCCAGACATCAACTTCAACGTGTCAGGCCTCTTCTCAGCTGTTACCCTCCAGGACACGGTCAGTGACAGGCTGGCCTCTGAGGAACTTCCACCCTCTGCTGTGCCCACCCCAACCACCACCCCGGCTCCGGCTCCAGCTCCAGTTCCAGCCCCAGCCTTGGCCTCAGCAGCTACCAAGGAAAGGTGAGGACTGAGGGGCATGAATGGCTCCTGTGGTGGTCCCATAGACAGTCTGCCTGAGGCACCATGTCTCAGAGCTGGAAGCTGAATTTTTAGAAATGTAATTATTAGTGTTTTCATCCCAAAGACCAGATCTCCTAGTTTGGAGAGGGTGGGGCGGAGACTCAGAGTCAGTATTTGTCTCAGCCACTGATGTGTGCCCTGTTCATCATGTGGCAATTTCCTGAGCACCTACTGTGTACCAGGCTTTGTGTCCAATTCTAGGGAACTCCAGAGATGATCGTTTTGGAATCTGAAAATACCTTCAAGAGTTGTTTTGTTTTGTTTTGTTTTGTTTTGTTTTGTTTTTTTTTGAGACGGAGTCTCGCTCTGCCGCCCAGGCTGGAGTGCAATGGCCGGATCTCGGCTCACTGCAAGCTCCGCCTCCCGGGTTCACGCCATTCTCCTGCCTCAGCCTCCCCAGTAGCTGGGACTACAGGCGCCCGCCACCGCACCCGGCTAGTTTTTTGTATTTTTTAGTAGAGACGGGGTTTCACCGTGTTAGCCAGGATGGTCTCGATCTCTTGACCTCGTGATCCGCCCGTCTCGGCCTCCCAAAGTGCTGGGATTACAGGCTTGAGCCACCGCGCCCGGCCTTGTTTTGTTTTGTTTAAGACAGAGTCTCACTCTGTCGCCCAGGCCGGAGTGCAGTGGCACAATCTTGGCTCACTGCAACCTGTGCCTCCCAGGTTCAAGTGATTCTCATGCCTCAGCCTCCCAAGTAACTGGGATTACTTGGGAGACAGGTGCCACCACACCTGTCTAATTTTTGTATGTTAAGTAGAGACGGGGTTTCACCATGTTGGCCAGGCTGGTCTTGAACTCCTGGCCTCAAATGATCCACCCACCTTGGTCCCTGAAAGTGTTGGGATTACAGGTGTGAGCCACTGCACCCGGCCTCTTTTTTATTTTTATTTTTATTTTTATTTTTATTTTTGAGACGGAGTCTCGCTCTGTCACCCAGGCTGGAGTGCAGTGGCGCCATCTCAGCTCACTGCAAGCTCCGCCTCCTGGGTTCACGCCATTCTCCTGCCTCAGCCTCCCGAGTAGCTGGGACTACAGGCGCCCGCGAC
>NW_022163337.1:0-3172 GCF_008728515.1 Papio anubis | reverse complement strand
AAAGTCACACATCACAAAGCAGTTTCTCAGAAAGCTTCTTTCCAGTTTTTCTCTGAGGATATTTACTTTTTCACCATAGCCCTTTACGGGCTTCCAAATATCACTTTGCGAATTCCACAAGAACAGGCTTAGCGAGCGGCTTCTTGAGGGGAAAGCTGTAACTCTGTGAGATGAATTAACAGAACACTAAGCAGTTTCTCATAAAGATTCTTTCCAGTTTTTCTCTGAGGATATTTTCTTTTTCACCACAGCCGTCTATGGGTTTCCAAATATCACTTTGCAAATTCCACAAGAACTGTCTTAGCGAAAGGCTTCTTGAGGGGAAAGCTATAACTCTGTGAGATGAATTAACAAAACACTAAGAAGATTCTCAGAAAGCTTCTTTTCAGTATTTATTTGATGATATTTTCTTTTTCTCCGTAGCCCTCCATGGGCTTCCAGATATCACTTTGCAAATTCCACAATAACAGACTTAGCGAAAGGCTTCTTCATGGGAAAGCTGTAACTCTGTGAGATGATTTCACAGAACACAAAGAAGTCTCTCATAAAGTTTCTTTCCCGTATTTCTCTGAGGATATTTTCTTTTTCTCCATAGCCCTCTATGGACTTCCAAATATCACTTTGCAGATTCCAGAAGAACATTCTTAGCGAACGGCTTCTCGAGGGGAAAGCTGTAACTCAGTGAGATGAATTAACAGAACACTAAGCAGTTTGTTAGAAATCTTCTTTCCAGTTTTTCTTTGACGATAATTTTTTTTTCACCATAGCTCTCCAAGGGCTTCAAAACATCACTTTGCAAATTCCACAAGAACAGTCTTAGTGAAAGACTTCTTGAGGGGAAAGCTGTAACTCTGTGAGATAATTTCAAAGAACACAAAGAAGTTTCTCAGAAAGCTTCTTCCTCTTTTCTATCGGAGGTTATTTGCTTTCGCCCTATAGTCTTCGACGGGATCCGAAATATCAGTTCTCGGATTCCACAGAAATAAGGCTAGTAAACACCTCCACGAAATACAGCTGTAAATCTGTGAGTTGAAGTCACACATCACAGAACAGTTTTTCAGAAAGCTTCTTTCCAGATTTTCTCTCAGGATATTCTCTTTTTCACGATAGCCCACTATGGGCTTCCAAATATCACTTTGCCAATTCCACAAGAACAGTGTTAGCGAACGGCTTCTTGAGGGGAAAGCTGTAACTCAGTGAGATGAATTAACAGAACACTAAGCAGTTTCTCAGAAAGCTTCTTTCCAGTTTTTCTCTGATATTATTTTGTTTTTCACCATAGCCCTCTAGGGTCTTCCAAATATCACTTTGCAAATTCCACAAGAACAGGCTTAGCGATCGGCTTCGTGAGGGGAAAGCTGTAACTCTGTGAGATAATTTCACAGAACACAAAGAAGTCTCTCAGAAAGCTTCTTTCCCTTTTCTGTCGGAGGATATTTCCTTTAGCCCTATACTCTTGAAAGGGTTCCGAAATATCACTTCTCATATTCCATTCAAGTAAGGATATCAAGCAGCTCCACGAAATACTGCTGTAAATCTGTGAGTGGAAGTCACACATCACAAAGCAGTTTCTCACAAAGCTTCTTTCCACTTTTTCTCTGAGGATATTTTCCCCTTCACCTTTGCCCTCTATGGGTTTCCAAATGTCACTTGGCAACTTCCACAGGAAAACTCTTAGAGAACAGCTTCTTGAGCGGAAAGCTGTAATTCTGTGAGATGAATTAACAGAACACTAAGCAGGGTCTCAGAAAGCTTCTTTCCAGTTTTTATTTGAGTATATTTTCTTTTTGACGATAGCCCTCCATGGGCTTCCAAATATCACACTGCAAATTCCACAATAACAGTCTTAGCGAAAGGCTACTTGAGGGGAAAGCTGTAACTCTGTGAGATGAATTCACAGAACAGAAAGAAGTTTTTCAGAAAGCTTCTTTCTCTTTTTTATCGGAGGATATTTCCTTTGGCCCTATCGTATTCCAAGGGTTCCGAAATATCAGTTCTCAGAATCCACAGAAATAAGGCTAGCAAACAGCTCCACGAAATACAGCTGTAACTCAATGAGTGGAAGTCCCACATCACAAAGCAGTTTCTCAGAAAGCTTCTTTCCATTTTTTATCTGAGGATAATTTCTTTTTCACCATAGCCCTCCATGGGCCTCCAAATATCACTTTGCAAATTCCACAAAGAACAGTCTTAGTGAAAGGCTTCTTGAACGGAAAGCTGTAACTCTGTGAGATGATTTCACAGAACACAGAGAAGTTTCTCAGAAAACTTCTTTCTCTTTTCTATCGGAGAATATTTCCTTGGGCCCTATAGTCTTCAAAGGGATACGAAATATCAGTTCTCAAATTCCACAGAAATGAGGGTAGCAAACAGCTCCACGAAATACAGCTGTAACTCCATGAGTGGAAGTCACACATCACAAAGTAGTTTCTCAGAAAGCTTCTTTCCAGTTTTTCTCTGAGGATATTTTCTTTTTCACCATAGCTGTCTATGGGCTTCCAAATATCAGATTGCCAATTAAACAAGAACAGTCCTAGCTAATGACTTCTTGAGTTACAAGCTGCAACTCTGTGAGATGAATTAACACAACACTAAGAAGATTCTCAGAAATCTTCTTTTCAGTTTTTCTCTGATGATATTTTGTTTTTCTCCATAGCCCTCCATGGGCTTCCAGATATCACTTTGCAAATTTTAGAGTAACAGTCTTAGCGAAAGGCTTCTTCATGGGAAAGCTGTAACTCTCTGAGATGATTTCACAGAACACAAAAAAGTCTCTCAGAAAGCTTCTTTCCCTTTTCTGTCGGAAGATATTTCCTTTGGCCCTATACTCTTAAATGCGTTCCGAAATATCACTTCTCATATTCCTCACAAGAAAGGCGACCAAGCAGCTCCACGAAACACAGCTGTAACTCTGTGAGTGGAAGTCACACATCACAAACCGGTTTCTCAGAAAGCTTCTTTCCAGTTTTTCTCTGAGGATATTTTCCACTTCACCATTGCCCTCTATGGGCTTCCAAATATCACTTTGCAGATTACTCAGGAACAGACTTACAGAACAGCTTCTTGAGGGGAAACCTGTAACTCTGTGAGATGAATTAACAGAACACTAAGCAGTTTCTCAGAAAGCTTCTTTCCAGTTTTTCTCTGAGGATATTTTCTTTTTCACCATAGC
>NW_022163336.1:0-3173 GCF_008728515.1 Papio anubis | reverse complement strand
TCGGCCTCCCAAAGTGCTGGGAGGCCGAGACGGGCGGATCACGAGGTCAGGAGATCGAGACCATCCTGGCTAACACGGTGAAACCCCGTCTCTACTAAAAAATACAAAAAACTAGCTGGGCGAGGTGGCGGGTGCCTGTACTCCCAGCTACTCGGGAGGCTGAGGCAGGAGAATGGCGTGAACCCGGGAGGCGGAGCTTGCAGTGAGCCGAGATCACGCCACTGCACTCCAGCCTGGGCAACAGAGCGAGACTCCATCTCAAAAAAAAAAAAAAAAGAAATCAATAAAAAAGCTAAAATTAAAATATCCAAACACTTGGAAAGAGCAGCATGAGGACCATTGTTGTGATGGAAATGCTCTGTATCTTGATTGTATCAAGCCAATATCCTAATTATGTGCTGTATTCTAAATATTGTTATAGTTTTCAGGATGTTACTATTAGAATAACTGGTAAAGTATATTTAAGATCTCTGTATATTATTTCTCACAACTGCAATGGATTTACAATTATTACAAAATAAAAGTTTAATTTAAAAAATATATATTGACTGGGTGCAGTGGCTCATGCCTGTAATACCAGCACTTTGGGAGGCTGAGACGGGTGGATCATCTGAGGTCAGGAGTTTGATACCAGCCTGACCAATAAGGGGAAATCCCATCTCTACTATAAATACACACACACACACACACACGCACACATATATATACACACACACACAAAATTAGCCGGGCGTGGTGGCATGTGCCTGTAATCCCAGCTACTCAGGAGGCTGAGGCAGGAAAATCTCTTGAACCCAGGAGGTGGAGGTTGCAGTGAGCCAAGATCGCACCACTGCACTCCAGCCTGGGTAAAAGAGTGAGATCCCATCTCAAAAACAAACATATATATATACATATTAGGAGCAGAAAAAATCTCCGATAGCATTAAGGAGTAAAATGCTTACATATAAATTTGGTAAAACATCAACAAAATATATAGTATAAAAATTATAAAACATTTAAGAAAATATAAAAATATTCCAATAATGCATAGTAGAAGTTATAAGAAAATCTAAGTAATCTAGAAGAGCTTTAATAATTTTTTAAAGCAAAATCAAATACAAAATTTGAGCGTATACGTCACTTGCTTACCAGGCTTGCTACAAAGTTATATTCATCAAAATGGTTTGGTATTGATATATAATAAATAAGTTGATCAGTCAAGCAGAATCAGTAATCCAGAAATGGAAACACACACATATCATCAATTATTTTTCAATAAAGGCACCAATCCAAGCAAAGGAAAAAAGGTATCTTCAACAAATGTTGCTGGAGTGATTGGCTGAACATATAAAAACAAAAGTTTTGCCTAACCTCTTTCTCTCATCAGGCAAAAAATTAATTTCATATGTATAATAGGCCTAAACTTAAAAGTAAAATGTATAGGTTTTAGAAGATTCCATAAGCAGTATCTTCAATATCTTAAATTGGTAAAGAATATTTGTCAAAAACACAGGTAAACTCATAATAAACATTTATATATTTTGCTCTATTAAAATTAGAGATTCTTATCAAGAAATATCATTTCATTTTTATTTATTGACTTATCTTTATTATTTTTTCAAAAGCTAGTAGAATGAAACAGTGGGAATAGAAAAGGAACAAATAAATCTGTAACTGGTTGTGATCAATTAGTGGTAAACACCACTGTACTCAGACCAGCTTGTATTATTTTAAGACAAAAATATATTTCAAAGACTGAGAAAAAATTTCAAATGATCCACATTTCTAACATAAGAATTGCTGTAACTATACATGTGTGTATAAATATATATATATGTCTATATATTGCTGCATGTAAGTATTGGATTGGTGCAAACGTAATTGCAGGATTTGCCATTACTTTTAATAGCAAAGACTGCAATTACCTTTGCACCAACCTAATATATATATATATCACTGTGTGTGTGTTTGTGTGCATTGGTGGTTCCTAAGACCACAATTAGATTCAATAATTCACTGGAAGGACTCAAAGAACTCAGAATAAAATATTATACTCATTGATGTTTGTTGCAGTGAAAGGATTCAAATTAAAATCTGCAAAGGGAAAAGATTTATTGGGTAAAGTCAAGGAGAAATCAGGTACCAGGTTCTAGATTTTTACAATCTGAATGTTTGTGCCCCCCCGACCAAAAAAAATTGTATATAAAAACCGAACTGCCAAGACAATGTTAAGCAATGGGGTCTTTGGGAGATAATTAGGTTATAGGGCTCTGCCCTCATAAATCAGATTCATGTCCTTATTAAAAAAAAAAAAAGTTCTAGAGAACTTCTTTGTTTATTTTTCCCACCATGTGAGGATACATAGAAGGAATCGTCTATGAGAAATGGGCCTGCATGACACACTAAATTTTCTGGCACTTGGATCTTGAACTTTCTAACCCCAATAACTGTGAGCAATAATTTTTTTGTTGTTTATAAATTATCCAATCTAAGGAATTTTGTTGTAACAACAGAAAGGACAAAGACACAGTGTCCTCTCCCAGTGGAGTCACATCGGGATGCATTTCATTCTCCCACCAACAAGGTGTGATAATATGTGCAAGGGAAGCTCAACCAAGTTTTGGTCTACGGAGCTTTCATTCAATCACATAGGCATGCAGTACCTGTGTGACTTACCACAGGTACCCATATTTCAGAACCTTCTACAAGCAAAGAGAAAAACAATTGTTCACCATAAGTCACACTGTTTGCATAGAATTGTCTGCTCAAACACATATAGCATGGATCAAGTCCTCAGGCATAAAAGAACAGGCTGTTTGCCATAAATATAGCATTGCACAAGGCCTTTGGTATAGACCATACCTTATAATAGTTTAAACGTTGTCCTTTTTTTTTTTTTTTTTTTTTTTTAAGACGGAGTCTCGCTCTGTCGCCCAGGCTGGAGTGCAGGGGCGCTATCTCCACTCACTGCAAGCTCCGGTGCCTCCCGGGTTCACGCCATTCTCCTGCCTCAGCCTACCGAGAAGCTGGGACTACAGGCGCCCGCCACCATGCCCGGCTAATTTTTTTGCATTTTTTAGTAGAGAAGGGGTTTCACCGTGTTTGCCAAGATGGTCTCGATCTCCTGACCTCGTGATCCGCCTGCCTCGGCCTCCCAAAGTGCTGGGATTACAGGCATGAGCCACCGTGCC